>NW_022297441.1:0-1882 GCF_002776525.5 Piliocolobus tephrosceles
CAATAACCTCAGCTGGAAATCTAATAGTCACCTCAAAGTCAATCAGACTAAAAACCAAGCCCTGTTTCCTCATCCTTCTTACTCCCAAAACTTACTCCTGTTGGGTCTTCCCCTTCCACGTTTAATTTAATTTAATTGATTAGTTAATTTTTGCTTTTTTACTTTTTTACTTTTTTGAGATAGAGTCTTTTCTGTCCCCCAGGCTGGAGTGCAGTGGCGGAATCTCAGCTCACTGCAAGCTCCTCCTCCCGGGTTCATGATGTTCTCCTGCCTCAGCCCCCCGAGTAGCTGGGACTACAGGAGCCCGCCACCACCTCCGGCTAATTTTTTGTATTTTTAGTAGAGATGGGGTTTCACCATGTTAGCCAGGATGGTCTTGATCTCCTGACCTTGTGATCCGCCCACCTCTGAGTCCCAAAGTGCTGGGATTACAGACGTGAGCCACCGTGCCTGGCCTGTTTTATTTTATTTTGAGATGTAGTTTTGCTCTGTTGCCCAGGTGACCTCGGCTCACTGCAACCTCCGCCTCTTGGGTTCAAGTGATTCTCTTGCCTCAGCCTCCCAAGTAGCTGGGATTACAGACGCCCACCACCATGCCCGGCTAATTTTCTGTATTTTTAGTAGAGAAGGGGTTTCACCATATTGCCCAGGCTGATCTTCACCATATTGCCCTGACCTCAAAGTGATTCACCTGCCTGGGCCTCCCAAACTGCTGGGATTACAGGTGTGAGCCACGGCACCTGGCTATGAGTTTCTACTTCTTTTTTTTTTTTTTTTTTTTTTTTTTCAGCGTCTTGCTCTGTTGCCCAGGCTGGAGTGCAGTGGCGAGATTCCGGCTCCCTGCAACCTCCATCTCCTGGGTTGAAGCCATTCTCCTGCCTCAGCCTCCCGAGTAGCTGGGACTACAGGTGCGCACCACCACGCCCAGGTAATTTTTTGTATTTTTAGTAGAGATGTGGTTGCACCATGTTAACAAGGATGGTCTCAATCTCCTGACCTCGTGATCCACCCGCCTCAGCTTCCCAAAGTGTTGGGATTACAGGCGTGAGCCATCATGCCCATAATTTCTCTTTGAGACAAAGTCTTTTTCTTTTGAGACAAAGTCTCACTCTATCGCTCAGGGTGGAGTGTAGTGGCATGATCTCGGGTCATTGCAACCTCTGCCTCCTGGGTTCAAGCGATTCTCCTGCCTCAGCCTCACAAGTAGCTGGGATTACAGGTGCGCACCACACGTCTGGCTAATTTTTGCATTTTTAGTAGGGATAGGGTTTCACCATGTTGGTTAGGCTGGTCTTGAACTCCTGACCTCATGATCCACCCTCTTGGGCCTCCCAAAGTGCTGGGATTCCAGTCTGAAGCTGCCGTGCCTGGCCTGAGTTTCTGCTTCTAAAGGCTGCACAGATAACAATATCAAGCACAGAGTCTCCACTCAAGAACTACTGGAAAAATGAAAAACAATAAAAACGAATACGTAGCACGCATGTACCTGTCAGGCCTCACATTAAATACATTTCACATTTTATCGCATTTAGTCCTTCTATCTATCTATGAAACCAGTAATAAATAGCATTAACTCCCTGTAACACTTGAGGCAACTAAGACTAAGAGGTTAACTAACTCCTCAAGGTTTCTCCATAACCTGGATGGCCAAGATTCCAGGAAGGCTGGCTGTTGAGTCCACAGGACTCAGTACATTGCTTCTGTCAAGTGAGGCTGACTTTATAGAAGTAGAAACTGAGGCCCAGAGAGGGGGAATGGTTTTACACCAGCATGCTGCCACTAATCAGAGGCAGGGCAAAACCAGGCAAAACAAACTATAACTCCCATGAGTCTCCGGGGCAGGAGCCCAGCCAGGGAAGCTGCAGGCTACCCTGGGGCTTGC
>NW_022297442.1:0-3582 GCF_002776525.5 Piliocolobus tephrosceles
ATATAAACTATTTCAAAACTAATGCTTAATCTTATTTTATATTTTTTGCATTTAAAATAAATGATAATTTTTATTATTTCTTTTTTTCATTTACATATTAGTTATTTCATTTAAAACATAAATGATATAAATATCATATATTATTTTAGTTATATTTATCATAACCATTAATACTATTATTATTATTACCATCATTATCATTATCATTATTATTATTTTCGTAATTATAAATTTAATAATAATACATGTTGAAAACAAAAATTAATAAGTAAAAAAAAAAAAAAAACAAGAAAATAAGTTGTCAAAATTGTTATGAACAAACTTGATTTGTTTTTTTTTGTTCTTCTATTTTTATTTGTATTTTGTTCTGTTTGAATTTTACATATTAATATAAAATATTAAACTATACTAAATTTATATTTAAATTTTATGTTAAATGTATAAAATTAAAATATATATATAGGTATATAATACAACTAACTAAAGCTAATTTTAATTATTTAAAAATGAACATTTTATTTAATAGCATAATTATTATCTTTAAAATTATTATTTTTACATTTATTATAATCAACAGTTCATTATTAATCTTCCATTTCATTACCTGCGTCATAACCTTCCTCTGCAGCATCTGATTCATTTTCATCACTCATATGTTCTTCTACAATCTCAGTATCATTCATATCACTTGTTTCATTACTGGACGGAATAACGTACGGAATATACGTTAGATCATGCATTATACAATAATCATTGCATCCTTCAAGAATATAAAAGTTAGGGTCAATTGCAGGCCCACTATTACCATGCATAAAATTTTGATAAAAAAAAAAACTAAACAGATAGCATCCATAACGAATATAATTTATTGCTCCTAATGAAAAACCTAAATTTGAAAGTAAATTAAATCCATGTAACGTAAAATGACACGCCCAGTATCCAATTAAATAATTGTATACAGATCCTTGTCCATGACCATCTACTATACTATAAACATGTGGTTGGGTATTCTCACTGTCCGACAAATTGTCTAGATTATTCAGCACCTGTAGTGTATTTGCGAACAATTGTAAACCACCATGTACATTTATTATAGTACCTACATTATTATTTGCTGCTTGATAGGCTTCCAAGCCACTAATTTGATTCTGTGAATCATTTGTATTACATAGTATATATCCATAAGTAATATAATGTTGTGTCCAGTAGCCAAGCATAATCAAGTATCTTGTCATGTTGATAGGATAACAAAATTGATTGTCTCCATGTCCAGTTGCATATACACCTGCCATTAAATTTATATAAGTAACTTCAGCCATTTCTGGTGATGTATTATTATAAGCATTTAATGTTCCAGTTGCATAATTATTAGAACCCACGATTCCAGCTTCATCATTATTCACATTTAATGCTCCACTTGATAAATATAAAAAATTGGTAAATGAACAATTACTGGTATGAGCACCCTGTGTCTGTTCACTATGGTGATTAACACTTTGTTCTTCATTTACTATAGAAGCATCAGATTGTGCAGGATGTTCATTTTGCATATTCTCGTTATGTTCATTAATATTGATATTCGCAATATTACCATTAATCAAATGACCATCATTTTCAGTATCATTATCATTTTCATTATGCATGTCTCCACTACCATTCAAAACAATATGATTTCCATTTATTGGTGCTTGTATCATCGGATTGTGTAATGATGGTTGTTGTTGAACAGGGATGTAATTTTCATTTTCGACATGTCCATTTTCGACATGTCCATTTTCGACATGTCCATTTTCGACATGTTCATTTTCGACATGTCCATTTTCAACATGTCCATTTTCGACATGTCCATTTTCGACATGTCCATTTTCAACATGTCCATTTTCATCATATCCATTTTCATCATATCCATTTTCATCATATCCGTTTTCATCATATTCATTTTCATCATATTCGTTTTCATCATACCCGCTTTCATCATACCCGCTTTCATCTTCTGCACCCTCTTCATCTGTACTATCAGCAGCATTGTTTGAGCTCTTAAGTAAAACCACATTTTCTACTTTCACATGTCTATCAGATTCATTTACGGTTTTTACTTTACATGGCACATTTTTCTGCTTATTTAAACATTTATAGTTCTCATCATGACAAATAGTATAATTATTTGTTCTATTTGCTTCTTCAGTAGTACATAATACATTATCATATGTTTCAAATAATGTATTATTTATTTTATTATATCCTTTTTTTTTTAATTGATTACATCTTACTTTATGTGAAATATATAAATATATAAACAAGACCAATACAACTAATACGAATATTACTAAAATTGTCGAATATATAATATAATCTGTAGAAGATGTTGTAATTGCATTTGTAGTTGTATTCGCTGCAGAATTTTCAGAGTTGTGTAAATTAGAACGACTTTCAAGATTTCCTATTACATTATCCAAAATGTTAGAAGTAATATTTCTAACTGTGTTATTGTTAGATTCTGTTATATTATTAACAGTGCTGTTTAAAATAGTTGAATTATTTTCACTTTCGCCAAATATATTTACAGCCACCCCAGTTAAGTTTGGTGACTTATTTGAAGTATCGTACGGATTTCTTTCAACCATATTTTATACTTTTTTTATTTTATTACATATTAGAGAAAAAAAAAAATCAAGTATAATAACTTTATATAAACTAATTGTTTAATGCAATTTTTGATATCTATCATTTTACAACAAAAAAAATTGGTTCTATTTTTGTAAATTTCTGTTTTTGCAAATATATATACTTATTTTTAGCAAAACAATGTGCTATAATAAAATTACAATGTTCAAATAAACAAATCAATATTATAAATCAAACATATGATATTCTACTAAAAAGTAAATTTCTGAATTGCTGTCTTAACAGCCATGAGTACCTTTAAAAAAATTTTTAAACAAAACTGATTAATCATTATAAATGAATACATTGATATATCGAACACACCAAGTAAACATATTTTTATTATATTTATATATATAATGATCACGTTACAATTAAAAAAAATAAGAATTCAACAAACAGTTTATAATTTTTAAAGACATATCTTATGGTATAATAATGATATAATAATATATATGTGTAATTTTGCAAGTATACAGTTTTCTTTTTTAACAACTGTTATATACTATATATTAAACCAATCTATACAAACTTTACTCTGTTTTTATTATAGTAATATTACATTATATATCTGCAGTCAAATTCTAAAATTATAAAATTTAAAAATTAGTTATTTATTATTGCTATAAACAATTTCATTTATAAGTTTTCATTTTTTTTATTGTAAAAATGAGGCAGAATCATTTAAAAAAGCATTGCAAAATAAAAAAAAAAAATGTATTATTATATATTAGTAATAGTATAAAATGTTTACTCTGTTGTTAATTTATATATATAATACTTGTTCATTTGATCCTTTTATTTTTTTTTTTTTAATTTGCATTTTTTTATATATTGAAAGTAATACTTATATTATTTTCATGTTGTTACAGATGAGCATATACAAAAACTAAAAGTAAATTATTATGGATCTTTTGT
>NW_022297446.1:0-6004 GCF_002776525.5 Piliocolobus tephrosceles
AAAGTCTCACTCTGTTGCCCAGGCTGGAGTGCAGTGGTGTGATCTCAGCTCACTGCAACCTCTGCCTCCCGGGTTCGAGTGATTCTCCTGCCTCAGCCTCCCAAGTAGCTAGGACTACAGGTACCCACCACCACACCCAACTAGTTTTTGTATTTTTAGTAGAGACGGGGTTTCACCATGTTGGCCAGGCTGGTCTCAAACTTCTGACCTCAATTGATCCACCCACCTCGGCATCCCAAAGTGCTGGGATCATAGGCATGAGCCACCGCTCCCAGCTGGCTAACAGCCTTTCTGAGCAATCCCCAAATTCAGAAGACATACAGTCACAGACTGATCAACATAACTGCCTAGACATTAGAAATTTCTAAATAGCAGGAATGAATTTTTTTTTTTTGGAAACAGGGTCTCACTCTTGTTGCCCAGGCTGGAATGCAGTGGCATGCTCACAGATCACTGCAGCCTCAACCTCCTGGGCTCAAGCAATCCTCCCACTTCAGCTTCCCTAGTAGCTGGAACTATAGGCATGCACCACCACACCCAGCTAATTTTTGTATTTTTTTGTAGAGACAAGGTTTTGCCATGTTGCCCAGGCTGGTCTCAAACTCCCAAGCTTAAGCAATCCTCCTGCCTCAGCCTTCCAAGTGGTGGGATTACAGGCATGAGCCATAGCACTTGGCCAAAAATTATAATATTATGAAACATCAATATCAAAGTGAGAAAAGTATTTGAAATATACAAAACAATGGGCTAATCTCCTTTATACACTAAAATTCTAACAAATCATTATGAAAAGGACCACAACCTAACATATAACTGAACAAATATAAAATAAATATATAACTTATCATGTATTCCTTTCATATTCTTAAACGCTAAAAAGGTTGATAATACTTGAGTACAGTCAAGTATGTGGAAAAAACACCAAAGAAGTTATAAACTATTTACAGCATTTTGGGGAGGAACAATTGGTTAATATATATCAAATTTTACATTGCAAATACCGTTTAACAAAGCAATGACCTTTCTAGGATTTTACCCTACAGCTTTAACACATCAATAAGAAAAGACAGCCCAACAGTATGAATAAAATACTCATAGCAACAGAAATGTTAGAGGCCTAGAAACACAAAAAGATTATAAACCTCACTAAAATTCACATATATGCTCATTAAACAATAAGATATTGTCTTTTATCCATAAGAGTCACTGCTGAAGAGTATTAGAAATTAAATACTCTCATTTAAAGAATGATTGATACATAATTTGACTGTACCTATTACAGGTATTTGTTTCTTACTTTAACCAGCAGTTGCATTTACAGGACCCTATCCTAGTGAAATATTTATGTGTACATAAGGATGTCCAAGGCAGTCCTATTCATATTAGCAAAAAGTAGAAGAAAGCCCTAAAAGGCCTGGCACACTGGCTCACGCCTGTAATCTCAGCACTTCGGGAGACCAAGGCAGATGGATCGCTTGAGCTCAGGAGTTTTGAGACCAGCCTGGACAACATGGTGAAACTCCATCTCTATAAAAATAAAAAAGGGCTGGATAGGATTATCATGCCTATAATCCTAGCACTTTGGTAGGCTGAGGCAGGCGGATCACAAGGTCAAGAGATCGAGACCATCCTGGCCAACATGGGAAACCCTGTCTCTACTAAGAATACAAAAATTAGCTGGGCATGGTGGCGCGCGCCTGTAGTCCCAGCTACTTGGGAGGCTAAGGCAGAAGAATCACTTGAACCTAGGAGGTGGAGGTTGCAGTGAGCCAAGATCGTGCCACTGCACTCCAGCCTGGCAACAGCGAGACTCTGTCTCAAAAAAAAAAAAAGTTAGCCGGGCATGGTGGTTTGTGCCTGTAGTCCCAGCTACTCAGGAGGCTGAAGTGGAAGAACTCCGTGAGCCATGAGCCCAGGAGGCTGAGGTTGCAGTGAACCGAGATCATGCCACTGCACTTCAGCCTGGGCAACAGAGTGAGACCCTGTCTCAAAAAAAAAAAAAAAAAAGAAAAGAAAAATAAAGAAAGCTCTAAATGTCCTGTGTTCCTGGGAATGGTAGAAACAACAGCTGACAAAATGGTAGAACAACAGCTGTATTACCAGGTGACATTGCTTATGAGAAAAATGACCCCTGATTGGTAAATAATCTGCATATGGACTAGGACTACAGAGTAGTTAAATAAATTGTTCCATCTATACTCTGGAACTGTCATGATAAAAATTGACTCACACAGGATGGGTGCGGTGGCTCACGCCTATAATCCTAGCACTTTGGGAGGCTGAGGCAGAGATCAGGAGTTTGAGACCAGCCTGGCCAACATGGCAAAACCCCATCTCTACTAAAAATACAAAAATTAGCTGGGTGTGGTGGCATGAGCCTATAATCCCAGCTACTCGGGAGATGGAGAAAGGAGAATCTCTTGAACCCAGGAGGTAGAGGTTGCAGGGAGCCGAGATCGCACCACTGTACTCCAGCGGGCAGAGCAAGACTTCATCTCAGAAAAAAAAAAAATTGACTCACACATTAAGGATGCCTGGGATACTTTTGTCTAAATGAAAAAACAAACAAACAAAAAAAGCAAATTTCAGAAAAGCATAGTAGGAGTGTATTTTCATTAAAAATAACCCATGCAAAATTTTGTGGTTTTGTATCTATATAAAACAAAAAATATCTGAAAGCCAAACAGTTAGTAGAAGAGGACTGAGACTGGGTTCATTTGTTGGAATACAACAGAAAGGGAGGAATAAAAATCAGCCCTGTTTTCCTGGCTTGAAAACCAGAAAAAGTAAATATCCTTTCAAATAGCATCATATTGTTTTCTTCTAAATTGCCTGCCTTATCTTTTTGACTCCTTTCTACTACATTTTTTTTTGTTTTTTAAATCATTGTTCATATTACATACATAAATCCTCTGTGTATTATATGCATAGAAGGTATTTTCTCTCAGCTTCAAATATGTCTTCTGACTCTACAGGTTTTTAACATTTTAATACAGTCTAACCTGACAATATTTCCCTTTATGATTTCTGGGTTTTCCATCTTCATTAGAAACGTTTCTTGCAGGGCCAGGCACAGTGGTTCACGCCTGTAATCCCAGCACTTTGGGAGATTGAGGCACGCAGTTCAGTTGAGGTCAGGAATTCAAGATCAGCCTGGCCAACAGGGTGAAACCCCGTCTCTACTAAAAATACGAAAATTAGCCGGGCATGGTGGCGCACACCTGTAGTCTGAGCTACTTGGGAGGCTGAGGTGGGAGAATTGCTTGAACTCGGGAGGTGGAGGTTGCAGTGAGCCAAGATCACGCCATTGCACTCCAGCCTGGGCCACAGAGGGAGACTGCATCTCAAAAAAAACAAAAACAAAAACAAACAAACAAAAAACATTTCTTGCACTGCACAAAGTTATCCATATAGCCTCCTAAATTTTTACCCAATTTTTCAACTTATATTTAGGTCTTCAACCAATCTAGAATTCACTTTTATATGATACAGAAGAGTCTTTGTTTCCATACAGACAGAGACTCAGCTGTGTCACCACCATTCAGTAACCACTTTTTCCACATAACGGAAATGCCATTTTTATAATCTTGACTCACGGAATCCTATATAAGCAATAAAAGAAAATCTAGAAGTCACAAAAGATTGTGAAATTAGACCACATTAACAAAATGTAAGTGTCCACTCCCCAAACTTAATAAGACAAGTCAAAGCAAATGAAGTATGAAAAAATATTTGCAACATATATGATAGAGATCTTATTTACTTGAGTTAACATAAAGAGCTAGCATCCAGCAATCAAATTAATTCCACACCCAAGAGAAAAGTAGGCAAATTACTAGAATAAATAATTGAAATAAAGAAGTACAAATGGTAGTTAAAAAAATGAAAAGAAGACTGGGCATAGTGGCTCACACCTGTAATCTCACCATACTGGAAGGCCAGGGTGTTAGAATTGTTTGAATTCAGGCATTGGAGAATAGCCTGGTCAACACAGTAAGACTCCAACTCTACAAAAAATTGAAAAATTAGCCAGGTGTGGTGGCATGTACCTGTATTCCCGGCTACTTGGGAGGCTGAGGTGGGAGGACTGCTTGAGTCTGGGAGGTTGAGGCTGCAGTGAGCCATGACCACACCACTGCACTCCAGCCTGGGCAACACAACAAGACTCTGTCTCAAAAAACAAATAGCCCAGTGCAATGGTCCCACCTGTAATCCCAGCACTTTGGGAGGCCAAGGCAGGTAGATCGCTTGAGCTCAGGAGTTAGAGACCAGCCTGGGCAACATGGCAAAATCCTGTCTCTACAAAAAATACAAAAATTAGCCAGGTGTGGTGGCGCACGCCTGTGGTCCCAGCTATTCAGGAGGCTGAGGCAGGAGGATCACCTGAGCCTAGGAGGTCGAAGCTGCAGTGAGCTGTGATCATGCCACCATACTGTAGCCTGGGTGACAGACTGAGACCCTGTCTCCAAAAAACAAACAAAAAATATGAAAAGACACTAATTTCAGGAAATGTGAATTAAAACGCACCACTCTTTTATCCTGCATCATGGTAAAAATCAAAGCATTGGATAATGCACTGTGATTGCCCAGTTATGGGAAAAGGCATATACTGCCGCTAGGAGTACACATCAGTATATTCTATTTGGAGGGCAATTTGACAGTTCTGAATCAAAATTCATGATGCACATGAATCTGACCTAGAAATCTCACATCTGACATACTCACATGCAGGCAACGGAATGTACTGTACATTGTTATGCTGTTTATAGCAGCAAAAGACTAGAAATACCCTGAATGTTCATCACTAGGAGAAAGGTGAATAAATATTGGCATTCCCATGCAATGAAATACTAAGCAGCTGCTTTTGTAAACAAGGTAGACCATTGGTTTTAAACACTGGATAATTCTCTCCCCTAGGGGATATTTGGCAATGACTAGAGACACTTTGGTTGCCAAAACTGGAGGAGGGATTCAACTGGCACCTAGCAGAGATAGAGGCCAGGGACTCTGCTATACATACATTGCACAGGAAAGCAGCCACAACAAATAATGATCAGAACCACCATGACAATAGTGCTGCACTAAGAAACCCTAGGGACAACTAAATTCAAGTAAAGTGGAATGATCATGAAGACAAGACCAAAAGGACCAGAATGAGCTCTAATGTGTTAGAGAAAAAGTGTGTGAGAGCAAGAGCTAGCACATACAGGAGTGAACAAAGAGACTCATACATCCTGGCCGGGCCCGGTGGCTCACGCCTGTAATCCCAGTACTTTGGGAGGCTGAGGCGGGTGGATCACGAGGTCAGGAGATTGAGATCATCCTGGTTAACACGGTGAAGCCCCGTCTCTAGTAAAAACACAAAAAATTAACCGGGTGTGGTTGCAGGCGCCTGTAGTCCCAGCTACTCGGGAGGCTGAGGCAGGAGAATGGCGTGAACACAGGAGGCGGAGCTTGCGGTGAGCCGAGATTGCGCCACTGTGCTCCAGCCTGGGCAACAGAGCAAGATTCTGTGTCAAAAAAAAAAAAAAAAAAGATTCATACATCCATACGGATAAACATACATATTCTCTGAAAGACTGTACCGAAAAATGAAGGAATCTTGAGGATGGGAAAATTATTTTTTGCCTTTTCTTGAACAAAGCTTTCATTTGAATTTTTACTATGTGTATGCATTAGTTTTAAATGTTCAATTTATGAATGCTCTATTCAGTATATTTTTACATTTTAACATCCATGTTCTTAAGGGACACTGGTCTATAATTTTCTTTTTTGTAGCATCTTCCTCAAATTTCAGGTTAAGTGGCTTCACAAAATGAACTGGGTACCTTTTCGTCTTTAATAGCCTGGAAAATTGGAACACAGAAATTATCTGGTCTTTACATTTAGTGAAAGGAGTAATTATGAAGGATTTCGGAGGGCAAATTTAAGTCTCAGTACCTTTTAGTCAAAACCCAACTACCAGGTATAACCTCCATAAACACTGGTACTATAGAACGAGTAG
>NW_022297447.1:0-2061 GCF_002776525.5 Piliocolobus tephrosceles
TCATTGCCAACACCTGCTTACCTGAAACGGGAGTCAATGGAGTAAAAAACTGGTGGGACAACTTACATGGTCATGTTGATCAATTGTTGGAGGCTGAGCGTGGACTCATGAGAAACTATAGGAGCTGCAGTCTTACTGCTCTTCACACTTTTTTGAGCCCCACTATGAGCCCCACTGAGTTCTCCTGGTGAGGATCTGAGAAACCTACCCTCTTGCTTCTGGCAGGGGAAAGGGAAGAGCAATTTTATTTTATTGTTTAATGCCTAGAGCATTTTCCATAACAAACACCTTCTGACAAAAAGGCTTTATTAGAGATTTTCCCAAATAGGGAAAGTCATTTCTTCCCATGCCAGCCTCCTACTGCTTTTCTATCTCATCAAATGAGGGCAAGGGGGAAGGTGGGTTTTTTTTTTTGTTTTGTTTTTGTTTTTGTTTTTGTTTTTTTTGTTTTTGTTTTTGTTTTTTGCAGGGGATGTGAAGGAGGACTATCCCACTGTTGAAGATTGCATTCCTAAAATACAGGCCCACAGAAAGACTGAGATTTAATAATGAGATTATAGAATGCTTCACCCCCTCACCCATACACATATTAACTTCACATCATTAGGGGTCTAGTGTAAAAATAGCGAATTACAGTTAAATGTGCTGCAAGACATAGACTAGGAAATATTTCTGCAGTGAGCAGGCCTATGCAAACCTACCCGCAAAGGCCTAGGACGCTAAGGGGAAGAATAAAGAGGCTGACAAATCCAGTTTCACAGAAAGAAACATTCATTAATTGTAGGGACTTACAAACAGAAGCCACGTCTTGAGCAGCCAAGGGACAAGACGGTGAATCCCTGTCCACAGACATAGGGATTATATACCATATGGAAACTGCCTAAGGGCAGGATTTATGGTCAGTAAATGTTTACAATAACATCAAAGTTGTTTTGACCTAAGGGCAGAATTTCCGGGTATGTGAAAGTAGAAATCTTAGATGCATTCCCAGAACTGGTGTTAATCAGAAGTCAGCATGATGGATGTGCGTTCGAGAGGAAGTTGCTTCAGTCTCCACAAAGGTGAAGTTCTCATGGAGGCCAAAGTGAGTGGCCAAGATTAAAATAATAATAAAAAAGAAATCAGAAGAGTTTGAGGCTCTGGCAACTAGAGCTACATAAAATATTAAACATAGCCCAACTCCTATCCAGATTAGCATAAATAATCATACAAAATGTTTACTTACCTCAGTTCTTATTACCATGTACATTATGTTTGACTTGCAGCAACAAAAAATTACATAGCCTGTTAAACTATGGGGAAAAGAAATTAAAAGCAAAACTAAATGATGCTATGAAGAGATAAATTCCTCACGAGAATTAAACTCACATACAAGTTTTCAAATTGTCAGGAAGGGAATTTAACTATAATCATTTAATTATCTACCTCACACTTTCTGGCTCTACTAGTTCAGTTTTAACTTTCCTGGCAAGTCTACAGTAGGTGATCACAGCAGAGGAGTGCGTTACAGCATTTGATCTCAATGATGGTTAAATGATCAATTAAGAATGCCTTCTATGAATAAGACAAGGCAAGACAAAGACTTACGGAATGTGACACTTTAATTTCTGTTCTAGATCCTTTGTTTTAAAACACCAAATGACTGCTTAATAAATGGCTTTCAACCTCAGTTTTATTTCCAAGCTTATGGACACCTTGATTTCTTTATCCATACACTCTGGGGATGTCTATACCACAGGCTCCTGAAGATTGCTCTAACACCTCTGTCCTATGCTTAGCCTCTGTTCCAGAGAAAGAAAAATAAATACTTCCTGAAACTGTGTTTCACTCTTAACACTTCTAACTTCCTCTTGTCCAGTATCTAGTCCTAGCCTTTCACCTAGGAGGATGCAAACCCCATGAGAAGCAAGTTAGATTTGAGTAATAGAGAAACCTTTATAGCAGTTTAGAGGAAGTGTACAATTTTTCTTACAGGCAACGTAGAATAAAAAAAATGCTTCTGCGCAATGAGGTCCTATGTCTTTCTTGTATTTCTTAATGGAAAATATCATCCAACCTATA
>NW_022297448.1:0-2265 GCF_002776525.5 Piliocolobus tephrosceles
GTAATGTAAACATCACTTAAAATTTATACCATCCATTCTTTGTTATTGTTTATGTATTTAATGCCAAACAAATCATGTCCTAGAAGCAATAAAAGTCACTGTATCCTTCTACAGATGCCAAAGAGTATGTTGAGACATTTCCAAGATATACAGTGCTGAGCAGTGGACCTAGTTCCTAAATGTAAGCAATGCATTTTCATTTTGGAAAAAAGGCATTATCCACTGTGAGTTATAATCACTGAATTATAGAAATGCCACCTGAGCAATTAAGTGTTTTACTGGGTCTGAGAATAGAAGCACTGTTATCCTTGAATTTTGTGTCCAGATGTCACACAGAGCTGCTTTCCAACATGGTAGCCATTGGTCATGTTGGCTTTTGAGTCCTTGAAATGTGGCTAGTCCAAATTGAGACATGACATAATTATAATTCACACGCAAGCTTTCAAAGACTTTGTACAAAAATTCTGTAAAATATCCCATAATTTTTATATTAATTGAATCTTGAAATTTAAAAAAACTTGGATATGTTGAGATAAATATATATATACTGTTAAAAACAGGCTGGGCGCGGTGGCTAAAGCCTGTAATCCCAGCACTTTGGGAGGCCAAGACGGGTGGATCACGAGGTCAGGAGATCGAGACCATCCTGGCGAACACTGTGAAACCTCGTCTCTACTAAAAAATACAAAAAACTAGCCGGGTGTGGTGGTGGGTGCCTGTAGTCCCAGCTACTCGGGAGGCTGAGGCCGGAGAATGGCGTGAACCCGGGAGGCGGAGCTTGCAGTGAGCTGAGATCTGGCCACAGTACTCCAGCCCCGGCAGCACCAGACTACGCCTCAAAAAAAAAAAAAAAAAAAAAAGAAGTTAAGAACAATTTTTTGAATTCAGGCCAAGAGAAAGGTGAGAAATTGTGTGACAATGATGAACTCAAACATTAGGTTGTTATGGAGATTCTAGTTAAAACCTTTAGAGGCAAAAAATAAATTATTTTTTAGAGGCAAAAAATTATGCCAACTTTGATTTTGCCAATACCTCACTAACTCTTTAGTGATGATGATCAGGAGTTGTTTATAAATGTCTATATACATCAATTTGAGAAAGAGAATCTTGTAGAAGGATAGCTCAGTTACTCTCAGCAATATTCAATAGAAATATTCAAAACACTGTTAAAGAAAAAATATTCACGACACATTTGTTAAAGATGACAAGACAGATTTCATTCAAGAGGAGCCATGATGATAGATGTAGGCACCACTGCAGTGGGATCCTGCAATAGGGAAAATAAATTGGTCTTAACTTCCAACTTCAGTAAGAACAAGTGAGAATTTACAACCAAGAAACTCGGTAAATGTCAGAGGATGCAAAATCACTAAGAGGAAACTTCTGGGCAACGTGTCAGGGCCCCAGGGGCAGAGAGTGATTGGCTAATGGATAGTAAAAGAATTTACCGGGGGTGGAGCAAGATGGCCGAATAGGAACAGCTTCAGTCTCCATCTCCCAGCGCGAGCGACACAGAAGACCGGTGATTTCTGCATTTTCAACTGAGGTACTGGGGTCATCTCACTCGGGAGTGCCGGACAATCCGTGCTGGTCAGCTGCTGCAGCCTGACCAGCGAGAGCTGAAGCAGGGGGAGGCATCGCCTCACCTGGGAAGTGCGAGGGGGAAGGGAGTCCCTTTTCATAGCCAGGGGAACTGAGACACACAACACCTGGAAAATCGGGTAACTCCCACCCCAATACTGCGCTGTAAGCACACCAGCACACCAGGAGAATATACCCCACACCTGGCCGGGAGGGTCCCACGCCCACGGAGCCTCCCTCCTTGCTAACACAGCAGTCTGCGGCAATCTAACCGCAAGGCAGCAGAGAGGCTGGGGGAGGGGCGCCCGCCATTGCTGAGGGTTAAGTAGGTAAACAAAGCCGCTGGGAAGCTCGAACTGGGTGGAGCTCACAGCAGCTCAAGGAAACCTGCCTGTCTCTGTAGACTCCACCTCTGGGGACAGCGCACAGGTAAAGCAGCAGAGGTCTGTGCAGACGCGAACGACTCTGTCTGACAGCTTTGAAGAGAGCAGTGGATCTCCCAGCATGGAGGTTGAGATCTGAGAAGGGGCAGACTGCCTGCTCAAGTGGGTCCCTGACCCCTGAGTAGCCTAACTGGGAGACATCCCCCACTAGGGGCAGTCTGACACCCCACACCTCACAGGGTGGAGTACACCCCTGAGAGGAAGCTTCCAAAGCAAGAATCAGACAGGTGCACTCGCTGTT
>NW_022297449.1:0-3206 GCF_002776525.5 Piliocolobus tephrosceles
CCCATATGGGTGTTTCTTCCAGTAGAGGAATTACTCTAATGACTTCTTAGCAAAACTTACATAATCAGGGCAGGCCATCAAAATACTCCAAAACACAAAGTTTAGCTCCATTTCTGACGGACCTGTCTCCACTGCTATCAGTCTCACCAACAGCCTCACATCAAGTCAGAGGAACGTTTTTTTCATTTAAGAAGGATCTTCATGGCTGGGTGAGGTGGCTCATGCCTGTAATCCTATCACTTTGGGAGGCCAAGGTGGGTGGATCACGAGGTCAGGAGTTTGTGACCAGTCTGGTCAACATATTGAAACCCCGTCTGTACTAAAAATCCAAAAATTAGCCGGGCTTGGGGGCACGTGCCTGTGGTCCCAGCTACTCAGGAGGCTGAGGCAGGAGAACTGCTTGAACCCGGGAAGTGGAAGTTGTGGTGAGCCAAGATCGCACCACTGCACTCCAGCCCGGGCAACAGAATGAGACTCCATCTCAAAAAAAAAATAAAGAAATAAAAAAAAAGAAGAAGGACCTTCATCTTCCTGCCAATTTGCAATAAAAAAAAAAAAAAAAAAAAAAAAAAAAGAAGAAGAAGAAGAAAAAAAAAAGGTACCTGTTAACCAGAGGCAATGAAAAGCACCTCCCAGGCTGCTGTAGTAAGTGGATAGGTAACTGGTGGGAGATTCCAACCCCCCGAGACCTGTGACTATGTCAGGCAGCAAAAGGGCTTTGCCACAGGCATTAGGAGAAGTATCCTGGGCTATCAAGCGAGGTCCAATCTAATCCCATGAGCATCTAAGTGCATGGAACTGGCTAGGCGAGGTGGCTCACCCCTGTAATCTCCGCACTTTGAGAGGCTAAGGCAGGCGGATCACGAGATCAAGAGATGGAGACTACCCTGGCTAAAATGGTGAAACCTCATCTCTACTAAAAATACAAAAATTAGTCGGGCATCGTTGCAGGCACCTGTAGTCTCAGCTACTCAGGAGGCTGAAGCAGGAGAGTTACTTGAACCCGGGAGGTAGATGTTGCAGCGAGCTGAGATCACGCCACTGCACTCCAGCCTGGCCAACAGTGTGAAGACTCCATCTCAAAAAAATATTTTAAAATAGGGCATAGAACTTTCTCCGAGTGGAAGAAGAGAAATGCACACAGGGGAACTGGAGAGCCTGACCAGGTCCCTGGCCCAGCTAGTCCTGAGCTGATGGGACCATGTGCAAAGACCAGATAGAGGCCTCAGGAGCTGAGGGCAGCCCCCAACAGATGGCCAGCAAGGGAACAGACACCTAAGTCCTGCAACCACAAGGAACCATATTTGGCCAAAAGTGCTTGGAAACAATTCTCCAATGAGGAATGCAGCCCAGACCACATGGTGATTTTTGCCCAGTGACACCCACGTCAGACTTCTGCCCTGCAGAACTGTGAGATGATACAATTTCAATTGTTTTAAGCCACGAAATATGTGGAAATGTGGTAAAGCAGCAACAGAAATGAATACAGTGATTTACGTGGAAACCCCTAGAAGAGTGTCTGGCATGGGGTTGTCACCTGACAAGCGTTTCCCGATTTCCTTACATTGCAAGGCAGGGCTGGCCACACTCCATCCAAAAGAGATGATAGACTTGCTCTGACAAAACAGATTCAGTGAGTTACAAATGGCCCAGAACACCTACAAATTTCAGGTTTCAGGTAAGTGATTGCCTTTCCTTTCACTTAGAAACCTCCCAGTGCTCATCTTACCGATAAACTCTAAGTACCAGGCAAGAGACTAAACACCAGACAAACCCAGCCCCAGATGCCCCGAGGGAGCCCATCCCAGCACTCACTCCGCTGCACTGAAATGATGTCCAGGTCAGTTTATCCCACTAGACCAAGAACTCCAGCTCTCCATGTGTGAGTCACCAGTGCTGCCTCTGCATCCCTGCTTCTATGACAGTGCTTCTGCACTTCACAGGAAATCTGTATCAATGTTTGTCAACACTGTATATGACAGTATAACTTAATATCTGCACAGAAAATATAAATTCTCTGAGGACCAGGGCCGGGTTTATTAGCGTTTAAAAAAAAAAAAATCTTAGGTAATACAATATTTCATTTAAAATTTACAAAATTCCATTACATTCATGATTTCATTTCATCCTCAAAACAATCTCCTGAGTTAGGCAGAACAGGTATTACTAACAACTAACTCCATTTTACAAATAAGGGAACTGAAGTTCACAAAGTACTTGGACTTAAGAAAAGCTTTAATAGGGCCACATATCGAAACCAAATCCTCTGCTCAAAAGAACTAGAATAAGTTATCTTTTACATATTATTCATACTTATATCCTGTCAACATCAAAAAATGTTTTGAGGTACCCTGCAATAATAGACACCTATCCAATAAAAACATTAAAATGAAAAACAGGTGGGGAAAAAAAAACAGCAGGTGACATGGGAGACAGACAAAGGTAGATACTAAAGACTGAGACTTAGAATCTAAGAAAACTTCATCTCTGACCTTCCAGTTCCAGGGAGATAATACTAAAGGAAACAAGATGGTTTATAGACTCATAAACTGACAAAAGAGAGGTTGCATCAGTTCTTAACTATGAAACACTCCTGGCAGCCACAGCAAATCTCTAGGACAACATACCAATGGCATCAAAGCAAGAGTATACTTCAGTGATAGAGTGAATTAAGTTCCCTGTTTGGGACCCAGGCCAGGGCTAGAGAGACGAACTCTGAAATGTAGAGCTCAAAAATATATCCTCTGTCGGCCAGGCACAGTGGCTCACACCTGTAACCCCAGCACTCTGGAAGGCCGAGGCGGGCAGATCACGAAGTCAGGAGATGGAGACCATCCTGGCTAGCACAGTGAAATCCTGTTTCTACTAAAAATACAAAAAATTAGCCGGGCATGGTGGTAGGCGCCTATAGTCCCAGCTGCTTGGAAGGCTGAGGTAGGAGAATGGAGTGAACCCAGGAGGGGGAGCTTGCAGTGAGCGGAGGTCCTGCCACTGCGCTCCAGCCTGGTCAACAGAGCAAAACTCCGACTCCAAAAAAAAAAAAAAAACATATATATATATATACACACACACTGTGTCTTCTCCATACCCAAGTGTCCCCTTCTGTGAGAGACTTTCTTACACCAAGCTATTTTCCTGCCTCAGTCTCCTGAGTTCCTACGATTACGGGAGCCCACCACCACGCCCAACTAATTTTTGTATTTTTA
>NW_022297450.1:0-8591 GCF_002776525.5 Piliocolobus tephrosceles
TAGGGCTTTGGTGAAAAGGAAATATCCTCAGACAAAAACTGGAAAGAAGATTTCCGTGAAAGTGCTTTGTGTTAGATATATTTAATCATCTTGCATAGTTAAAACTTTTCTGATTTTACACGGTTTGGAAACTCCATCATGCTCAGATCCACGAAGGGACATTCGGGAGCAAATTCAGGCCTATGGTGAAAGAGGAGATATCTTCAGATAAAAACTGGATAGAAGCTGTCTGAGAAACTAATTTCTGGTGTATGCATTCCACTCGGGGAGTTATACCTGTTTTCTCACAAGGCAGTGTTTGAGCACTGTTCCTGTGAAACTGAAAAGGTGATATTTTGGAGTGCATTGATGACTATTTCGAATAGTGAATTGTACCGAAATTAAATCGAGGAAGAAGCGTTCCAAGAATCTGCACTCTGATATGTCCATTCACTTCACAGTGATAATGCTTACTCTATGTTGCCCAGTTTCGAAACTCTGTCTTTGAAGAATCTGTGAAGGGATACTTAGTGACGCCTGGAGACTTGTGGTGAGCAAGGAAACATCTTCCGATGAAACCTGCAGAGAAACTTTCTGAGCTTCTGCTTTGTGATGTGCGTGTTCGTCTCCTAGAGATAAACCATTCATTGTATTCAGCAGCTTGAAATCACTGATTTTGTGGCATCTGAGGAAGGACATTTGGGATTGATTCTTAGAATTCGGAGAAAGAAATATTCTCAGGTAAAATCCAGAAGGAAGCTTTCTATGTAACTGCTCTGTGTTGTCTTAATTCCTCCCACTCAGTTAAGCCTCTCTTTTCATTGAGCAGTTTTCTTTTTTTTCTTTTTCTTTTTTTTTTTTTTTTTGAGATGGAGTCTCGCTCTGTCGCCCAGGCTGGAGTGCAGTGGCCGGATCTCAGCTCACTGCAAGCTCTGCCTCCCAGATTTACGCCTTTCTCCTGCTTCAGCGTCCAGAGTAGCTGGGAATACAGGCACCCGCCACCTTGCCTGGCTAGTTTTTTTTTTATTTTTTAATAGACATGAGGTTTCACTGTGTTAGCCAGGATGGTCTTGATCTGCTGACCTCGTGATCTGCCCGTCTCGGCCTCCCAAAGTGCTGGGATTACAGGCTTGATCCACCACGCCTGGCCTCATTGAGCAGTTTTCTATCCCCGTGTATATTTAGCGTGTGATGGGATATTCGGGAGCACTTTGAGGCTTACAGTGAAAAAGAAATATGTTCAAACCGAAACTGGGGAGAAAATTTCTGAAAAACTGCTCTGTGACGTGTGCATTGCATTTACAGTGTTATACCTCACTTCTTTTTTTTTTTTTTTTTTTTTTTGAGACGGAGTCTTGCTCTGTCGCCCAGGCTAGAGTGCAGTGGCCAGATCTCAGCTCACCGCAACCTCTGCCTCCTGGGTTCATGCCATTCTCCTGCCTCAGCCTCCCGAGTGGCTGGGACCACAGGCGCCCACCACCTCGCCCGGCTAATTTTTTGTATTTTTAGTAGAGACGGGGTTTCACCGTGTTAGCCAGGAGGGTCTCGATCTCCTGACCTCGTGATCCGCCCGTCTCGGCCTCCCAAAGTGCTGGGATTACAGGCTTGAGCCACCGCGCCCGGCCCTATACCTCACTTCTTATACACCGTAGGGGAAACCCCGTTGGAGAAACAGTTACTAAGTGTATTCGGGAGCATGTTGATGCCGATGATTGAAAGGGAAATAGCCTCAGACCACAATTACTAGGAAACAACTCTGGGATATGTGTAATCATCTCACATAGATAAAGCTTTCTTTACATTACGCAGCTTGGAAGCAGTCATGGACGGATTCACGAAGGGACCTTCGGGAGCACATTCAGGAGTATGGTGAAGAAGAGAATATCTTCAGAGAAAAATTGGAAAGCAGCTTTCTGTGAATCTGCTTTTTGCTATGTTTATACATGAAGCTTTCTTTTCATTATGCAGCTTGGAAACTCCTACATGGATGGAACTGTGAAGGGATATTTGGAATCACATTCGGGCCTATGGTGAAATAGCAAATACAGTCAGATAAAAACTGGAGAGAATCTTTCTGAGAAACTGCTTGGTGATATGTGCATTCCACTCAGGGAGTTATAACTTTCTTCTCATAAGGCACAGTTTGAACAGTGTTCCTGTAAAACCAAAAGAGTGATATTTGGAGCACATTGAAGACTATGGCAAAAAGTGAAATGTCGTCTAGTAAAAAACAGAAAGAATCACTCGAAGAATCTGCTCTCTGACATGTCCATCCTTTTCACAGGGATAAAGCTTACTCTACGTTACCCAGTTTGAATGTCGGTCTTGAGGGTTCTGCAAAGGAATATTAAGTGGCAACCGAAGGCCTGTGTCAGGCAAGGAAATGTCTTCCATCGAAAATCGGAGGGAATCTTTCTGTGCATCTCTTTTGAGTTGTATGTATTCATCTCATAGAGTTAAAACATTGTTTTGATTGAGCAGTTTGAAGTCATTCTTTAGAATATACTGAAAAAGGAATAACCTCAGATGGAAACCAGAAGGAAGTATTCTGTGAAACTGCTTTGTGTCACCTGAATTCTGCTCACACAATTCAGCTTTTCTTTTCATAGAGCAGTATCAGAACACTGTTTTTGTTTAGTCTGTGAAGGGACTTCCTCTAATAGAGGATTCAGGAATCCCTTTAGGAGAAAAAGCTATCAAGAGACATTCGGGAGTATATGGTGGAAGGGAAATATCCTCAGACAAAAACTGTAAAGAAGATTTCTGTCAAATTGCTTTGTGTTAAATATATTTATTCATCTCGCATAGTGCAAACTTTTCTTATATTATACAGTTTGTTAACTCCGTCATGCACGTATCTGTGAAGGGACATTAGCCAGCACATTCAGGCCTACGGGGAAAGAGGAGATATCTTCAGAAAAAAACTGCATAGAAGCTTTCTGAAAAAAAACTTTGTGATGTATGCATTCCACTCAGGGAGTTATACCTCTTTTCTCACAAGGCAGTGTTTGAACACTGTTCATCTGAAACCGAAAAAGTGGGATTTTGGAGCGCATTGAGGACTATGGCAAATAGGAAAATATGCTGAAATAAAATCGAGGAACAAGGGTTCCAAGAATCTGCTCTCTGATATGTGCATTCACTTCACAGAGTTAATGCTTACTCTATGTTGCCCAGTCTTTCAACTCTGTCTTCGAAGTATCTGTGAAGGGATATTTAGTGACGCCTGGAGGCTTTTGGTGGGCGAGCAAACGTCTTCTGATGAAAATTGCAGAGAATATTTCTGAACAATTGCTTCATGATATGTGTATTCGTCTCATAGAGTTAAACCATTGTTGGATTGAGCAGCTTGAAATCACTGTGTTTGTGGAATCTGAGGAAGGAAATTTGGGAACGATCATTAGAATATGGAGAAAGAAATATCCTCAGGTAAAACCTGGAAGGAAGCTTTCTGTGAAACTGCTCTGTGTCGTCTTAATTCCTCTCTCTGAGTTAAGCCTCTCTTTTCATTGAGCAGTTTTCTAACCCTGTGTACATTTAGCGTGTGCTGAGATATTCGGGAACACTTTCAGGCTAATGGTGAAAAAGGAAATATGTTCAGACTGTAACTGGAGAGAAGCTTTCTGAGGAACTGCTTTGTGACGTGTACATTCCACTCACAGTGTTGTACCTCTCTTCCCATACAGCGTCGGGGAAACCCTTTTGGAGAAACAGGTATCAAATGATATTCAGGAGCATATTGATGCTGATGGTGAAAAGGGAAATAGCCTCAGACAAAAAGTATAAAGAAGCTTTCTAGGAAACTACTCTGTGATATGTGTAATCATCTGACATAGATAAACTTTTCTTTACATTAAGGAGCTTGGAAACTGTCATGGACCGATCCATGAAGGAGCCTTCGGGAGCACATTCAGGGCTATGGTGAAAAAGAAAATATCTTCAGATAAAAACTGGAAAGAAGTTTTATGTTAATCTGCCTTTGCTGTGTTTATTCATCTCATATAGGTGAAGCTTACTTTACATTATGCAGCTTGGAAACACCCTCGTAGATGAATCCACGAAAGTATATTTGGGATCACATTTGTCCTATGTTGAAATAGGCAATGTAGTCAGATAAAAACTGCAGAGAAACTTTCTGAGAAACTGCTTGGTGATTTCAGCATTCCACGGAGGGAGATATAAGTTTTTTCTCATAAGCCACATTTTGAACACTGTTCTTTTAAAACATAACGAGTCACTTTTTGCCATAGTCTTCAATGTGCATTGAAGACTATGGCAAAAAGTGAAATGTCGTCCAATAAAAAACAGAAGGAAACACTCGAAGAAACTGCTCTCTGACATGTCCATAGTTTTCACAGGGTTAAATTTCCTCTACATTTCCCAGGTTACAAGTCGGTCTTTGAGGGTTCTGGGAAGGGATAGTAATTGGCAACGGGAGGACTGTGTAGAGTAAGGAACGTTTTCCATCGAATATCGGAGAGAATCTTTCTGTCCAATTCTTTTGTGATGTTTGAATTCATCTCATAAAGTTAAATCATTCTTTGGATTAAGCAGTTTGAAATCACTGTTTCTGTGGAATCTGAGAAAGGACATTTGGAAACGTCCTTTAGAATATACTGAAAAAGAAAAACCTCAGAGAGAAAACAGAAGGAAGCTTTCTGTGAAATTCGGTCTTTGAGGGTTCTGCGAAAGGATAGTAAGTGGCAACTGGAGGCCTGTGTTGAGCAAGGAAATGTCTTCCATTGAATATTTGAGAGAAACCTTCTGCGCAACTCTTCTGTGAAGTTAGCGTTCATCTCATGGAGTTAAATCGTTCTTTGGATTGAGTAGTTTGAAATCCCTGTTTCTGTGGAATCTGAGAAAGGACATTTGGAAACGCTCTTTAGAATATCCTGAAAAAGAAATAACCTCAGAGTGAAACAAGAGGGAAGCTTTCTGTGAAACTGTTCTGTGTCACGTGAATTCCCCTCATGCAGTTAAGCTCTCTTTTTATTGAGCAGTATCACAACACTGTTTTTGTTTACTCTGCGAAGGGATATTCAGGAGCACTTTGTGGCTTACAGTGAGAAAGGAAACGTCTTCACATAGAAAGAGGAGAGAAGTTTTCGGAGGAGCTGCTTTGTGTCGTCTGCATTCCACTCACAGAATGAGGTGTGCATTCCACTCACCATTCTTCTCCTAGAGGATTCCGGAATATCTTCTGGAGAAAAAGCTACCAAGAGACAGTCGGGAGTGTAGTGATGACTATGGTGAAAAAGGAAATATCCTCAGACAAAAACAGGAAAGAAGATTTATGTGAAATTGCTTGTCTTAGCTATATTTATTCACCTCGTATAGTTAAAACTTTTCTTATATTATGCAGTTTGGAAACTCCGTCATGCACGAATTCTTGAAGAGACATTAGGGAGCACATTCAGGCCTACGGTGAAGGAAGAGATATCTTCAGATAAAAAATGGAGAGAATATTTCTGAGAAACGACTTTTTGATGCATGCATTCTACTTAGGGAGATATACCTCTTTTCTTATAATTCTGTGTTTGAACACTGTTCCTGTGAAACTGAAAAAGTGATATTTCAGTTTTTCAGGGTGCATTCAGGACAATGACAAATAGTGAAATATACTGAAATAAAATTGAGGAAGAAGCGTTCGAAAAATCTGCTCCCTGATATGTGGATTCTCTTCACAGAGTTAATGCTTACTCTACGTTGTCCTGTTTCGCAACTCTGTCTTTGAAGGATCTGTGAAGGCATATTTAGTGATGCCCGGAGGCTGGTGGTGAGCAAGGAAACATCTTCGGATGAAACCTGCAGAGAAACTTTCTGAGCAACGGCTTTGTGATGTGTGTATTCGTCTCATTGAGTTAAATCTTTCTTTTGATTGAACAGCTTGAAATCACTGTTTTTGTGGAATCTGAAGGGTACATTTGGGAATGATACTTAAAACATGGAGAAATAAACGTCCTCAGGTAAACTCCAGAAGGAAGCTTTCTGCGAAACTAATCTGTGTCATTTTAATGGCTCTCACTCGGTTAACCCCCCCCTTTTCATTGAGCAGTTTTCTAACCCTGTGTATGCTTAGAGAGTGACGAGATATTCGGGAGCACATTGTGGCTTATCATGAAAGAGGAAATATGTTCAGACCAAAACTGGAAAGAAGCTTTCTGAGGAACTGCCTTGTGACGTGTGCATTCCACTTAGTGTTATACTTCGCTTCTCTTACAGCCTGGGGGAAACCCTTTTGGAGAAACAGGTACAAAGTGACATTCAAGAACATGTTGGTACCAATAGTGAAAAGGGAAATAGCCTCAGACTAAAACCGGAAAAAGCTTTCTAGAACACTACTCTGTGATATGTGTAACCATCGCACATAGATAATGCTTTCTTTACATTACGCAACTTGGAAACTCTCATGGAAGGATGCACGAAGGGACCTTCGGGAACATTTTGAGGACTATGGTAAAAAACGAAATATCTTCAGATAAATACGGGAAAGAAGATTTCTGTTAATCTGCTTTTTGCTATGTTTATTCATCTCATATAGATGAATCTTTCTTTACATTACACAGCTTGGAATGGATGGATCCGTGAACGGATATCTGGGATCACATTCAGGCATATATTGATATAGGAAATATAGTCAGATCAATACGGGAGAGAAGCTTTCTGAGAAACTGCTTGATGACTTGTGCATTTCACTCAGGGAGTTACAAATTCCTTCTCATAAGGCACAATTTGAACATAGTTCCTGTAAAACCAAAAGAGTGATATTCGGAGCACATTGAGGACAATTGCTAAATTGAAATGTCCAATAAGAAACAGAAAGAAGCACTAGAAGGAACTGCTCTTTGACATGTCCATTTTTACACAGGGTTAAAGCTTACTCTAAATTTCCCAGTTTGAAAGTCCGTCTTCGAGGGTTCCGTGAAGGGACAGTAAGTGGCAATCGGAAGCCTGTGTCGAGCAAGGAAATGTCTTCCATCGATTATTTGAGAGAAGCTTTCTGCACAACTCTTTTGTGAAGTTTGTGTTCATCTCATAGAGTTAAATCATTCTCTGGATTGAGTAGATTGAAATAACTGTTATGTGGAATCTGAGAAAAGACATTTGGAAACGATCTTTAGAATATCCTGAAAAAGAAATAACCTCAGACACAAAGCAGAAGGAAGCGGTTTGTGAAACTGCTCTGTGTCACGTGAATTCCGCTCACACATTTAAGCTTCCCTTTTCATTGAGCAGTATCATAACACTGTTTTTGTTTAGCCTGCGAAGAGATACTCAGGAGGGCTTTGAGGCTTACGGTGAGAAAGGAAACGCCTTCAGATAGAAACTGGAGAGAAGCTTTCTGAGGAGCTGCTTTATGAGGTGCGCATTCCACTCAGAATTCCGCTCAAAGAATGACGTGTGCATTCCACTCACCTTTCTTCTCCTTGAGGATTCCAGAATCCCTTTTGGAGAAAAAGCTACCAAGAGACATTCGGGAGTATAGGGATGGCTATTGTGAAAAAGCAAGTATCCTCAGACAAAAACTGGAAAGAAGATTTCTGTGAAACTACTTTGTCTTAGATGTATTTATTCATCTCGCATAGTTAAATCTTTTCTTATATTACACAGTTTGGAAGCTCCGTCATGCACGGATTCACGAAGGGACATTCGGGAGCACATTCAGGCCTACAGTGAAAGAGGAGATATCTTCAGATGAAAAGTTGAGAGAAGCTTTCTGACAAACCAATTTGTGATGTATGCATTCCACTTAGGGAGTTATACTCATTTACTCACAAAGCAGTGTTTGAACACTTTTCCTGTGAAACCGAAAAAGCAATATTTCAGAGCGCATTGAGAACTATGGTGAATACTGAAATATACTGTAATAAAATAAGGAAAGACCGTTCCAAGAATATCCTCTCTGATAAGTGCATCCAATTCACAGAGTTCATGCTTACTCTATGTTGCCCCGTTTCAAAACTCTGTCTTTGAAGCAGTGAAGGGATATTTAGTGATGCCCGGAGGCTTGTGGTGAGCAAGGAAAGGTCTTCTGAGGAAACCTGCAGAGAAACTTTCTGAGCAACTGCTTTGTGATGTGTGTATTCGTCTCATAGAGTTAAACCGTTCTTTGGATTGAACAGCTTGAAATCACTGTTTTTGTGGAATATGAGGAAGGACATTTGGGAATGATCCTTAGATCATGGAGAAAAAAATATCCTCAGGTAAAATCCAGTAGGAAGCTTTCTGTGAAACTGCTCTGTGTCGTCTTAATTCCTCTCGCTCAATTAAGCCTCTCTTTTCATTGAGCAGTTTTCTAAGCCTGTGTATATTTAGCTTGTGGTGGGATACTCAGGAACATTTTGCAGCTGTCCATGAGAAAGGAAATATGTTGTGTCTGAAAGTGGAGAGAAGGATTTCGAGGAACTGCTTTGTGACGTGATACCTCTCTTATCATACAGTGTCCAGGAAACCCTTTTGGAGAAACAGGTACTAAGTGATATTCGGGAGCATGTTAATGCCGATGGTGAAAAGGGAAATAGCGTCACACAAAAACTGGAAAGAAGCTTTCTAGGAGACTTCACCATGATATGCATAATCATCTCATATAGATAAAGCTTTCTTTACATTAC
>NW_022297453.1:0-3961 GCF_002776525.5 Piliocolobus tephrosceles
ATTTTTTTTTTTTTTTTGAGATAGAGTCTCACTCTGTTGCCCAGGCTGGAGTGTAGTGGCGCAATCTTGGCTCACTGTAACCTCTGCTTAGGTTCCAGGTTCAAGCGATTCTCCTGCCTCAGCCTCCCGAGTAGAGACGGAGTTTCACCGTGTTAGCCAGGATGGTCTCGAACTCCCGACCCCATGATCCGCCCGCCTCGGCCTCCCAAAGTGCTAGGATTACAGGCATGAGCCACTGCGACTGGCCTAAATGATTTTTTAAATGAAAGCGCTTTAAAGAAAAATCCCCCCAGAAGAGATTCATCTTCAACTTGGTGGCAGATGGACTCTATAGCCTTCCTGCTTCCCACAAAGGACATAAACATTACTTAACCTTACATTGTATTAGGTATTTAAGTAAAAAAATAAGTAAATAGGCCGGGCGCGGTGGCTCAAGCCTGTAATCCCAGCACTTTGGGAGGCCGAGACGGGCGGATCACGAGGTCAGGAGATCGAGACCATCGTGGCTAATACGGTGAAACTCTGTCTCTACTTAAAAATACAAAAAACTAGCCGGGCGACGAGGCGGGCGCCTGTAGTCCCAGCTACTCGGGAGGCTGAGGCAGGAGAATGGCCTAAACCCGGGAGGCGGAGCTTGTAGTGAGCTGAGATCCGGCCACTGCACTCCAGCCTGGGTGGCAGAGCAAGACTCCGTCTCAAAAAAAAATAAATAAATAAGTAAATAAAAGTAAATATTACTTGACCAGCTTTAACACTCAATGTGGCTTTGGCTTTGCATTTCCTGCAGAGATGGCCATACCAGCCAATACCTTTAAGCATCCCCCTTCTACTTCCTCATGGAAATTGTCAAGTGGTTGCTTCAGACTGAGGCTCCCACTTCATCGCCTAAAAACATGACAGTTGTTCTTTTTGGGGCGATCCAATTTCATACTTTCTACTGTGTGTAGTCTTGGCAAGAGGGGAATTCCTAACACCTGCGTCCGGCTGCTGGCTCCCATTACAAAAGCTGAAGGGGCCAGATCTTTTATTTACCTGATCCCTGGTATAGACATGGTATGGGCACTTGACCCAAATTTGGCTCACTCTTAGGACTTTGATGCAATGATGGAAGAAATTTTGGAAGTAAGACTGTTCCCCGCAATTTCAATGATATCACAAACACTTTTTCCTTCCCATTCCTCCAGATAAAGAATCAAAAGAACTTGTGCTCTGGGCTCTATTGTGGGACTCATAGAACCTAGGATATCCTAAGTCTGTTCCCTAAGTATCAGCTTTATTCCCCAGTGTGTGTGAGTTTATTGTAGGGGACCCCCTAGCTGAGGTGGCACTTCTGGTTATCAGAGAAAAGTCATAGATTCATTCATTCAACAAAAACGTATTCAGTACCTGCTTTGGGTCAGGCACTGTTCTAGATACTGTGACACAATACTGTACAAGACAGACATGTTCTCGGCTCTCACGAGCTTACATTCCACTGGGCAAGACAGATAATAAATAAACACACTCAGAGAGTAATAAGTTATATGAAGAAAATAAAACATGGCAAAGTAATAGAGTGGTACATTGTGGGTGGAGTGGGGAAGACAGCATTAAATAAAGAAGTTGGGGAAGGCCTATTTAAAGACATGACATTTGAGCTGAGACCTGAAGCATAAGGAATCAGTGCTGTGGATATCTGGAGGAAAATAATTCCAGGCAAAAGGAAAAGCAAGTATAAAAACTCTAGATGGGATGAGTTTAATATGTTTAAGAAACAGAAACAAGGCCGGTGTGACTGGGATAGGAGGTCATATTGGAGAGATTGCTTAACGATGGGAATACATTAAAGAAAAAAGAAAAGTTCAGAGAGTTATTGGGAGGCCAGATCATGTGTGATCTTACAGACTACTATAAGGACTTTGATTTCTTTTCTTTTCTTTTGAAATGGAGTCTCACTCTGTCATCCAGGCTGGAGTGCAGTGGCACAATCTCGGCTCACTGCAACCTCTGCCTCCCAGGTTCAAGCAATTCTCTTGCCTCAGCCTCCCGAGTAGCTGGGATTACAGGCGCCCACTACCACACCTTGCTAATTTTTTTTTTTTTTTTTTAGTAGAGACAGGGTTTCGCCATGTTGGCCAGGCGAGTTTCATACTCCTGACTTCAGGTGATCTGCTTGCCTCCACCTCCCAAAGTGTTGGGATGACAGGCATGAACCACTGAGTCTGGCCAGGACTTTGATTTTGACTCTGAGTGAGGTGGGAGCCATAGGAGGATTTTTAACAGGGGAGGGATTTGATTGACTTTGCTTTACACAGGACACCTTTGGTTGCCTACTCAACTATAGGGGGCAAAGGTGGAAGCGGGAGCAGGGTTGCTTTAAGTGCTGTTTGTCTATCATTGTGTGACTTTGAAAAGGTGCTTCCTCTGGGTGGACATAGCCCCATGGTACTTGGCTTGGAAAGAAGGGCCCTTGTTGCCAGGGGCAGTGGCTCACACCTGTAATCCCAGCACTTTGGGAGGCCGAGGTGGGCGGATCACGAGGTCAGGAGTTCAAGACCAGCCTGACCAACATGGTGAAACCCCGTCTCTACTAAAAATACAAAAAAAAAAAAAAAAAAAAAATTAGCTGGGCCTGGTGGCGTGCACCTATAATCCCAGCTACTTGGGAGGCTGAGGAAGGAGAATTGCTTGAACCAGGGAGTCAGAGGTTGTGGTGAGCCGAGATCACGCCACTGCACTCCAGCCTGGTGACAGAGCAAGATTCTGCCTCAAAAAAAAAAAAAAAAAAAAGGCCCTTGTCTAAAGAGAAAGATGCCTCTTACTCCTGCAGGTGTAGCCCCACACCAGGGTTCATGGCTTGGCACCAGAGTACAGACTGGATTTCAGCCCCTACTGGGCCCCTTAACCAGATATGCACAAACCACAGAACTGTCTACAGCCTTGATCACAGAGACTGGTAGAAGGCTGTTGTGGCAATGCAGATGAGAGATGATGGCTTGGATCAGGGTGGTAGCAGGGTGGAGGGAGGCAAATGCACAAGGGAAATGCTGAGAATATCCTTAGCCCTGGGTCTCAGTCCTAGCCCTGGGAAAATGGAGTGTTATTGCTTCTCTGAGAACAGCTGTAACGTCCACCAAACATGTGGGCTCAGACTCATTCTGGCCCTAAGCAATTCACCCAAGGGAGAATTTGGGCTGGTTACTCTGGGAATTGTGGGGAGGGTTTCTCTTCTCCTGGAAAGATGCCATAGCCCCCAGGAAGCTTTGGCTCCCAGGAAGGTTGGCAGCCAATAGGCTGCGCTCTCAAGGGAGTCCGGGAGCAGTTGTGCTTCTGTGTAAATTGTGCAATATGAGGATATTAATTTGTCGTAATGATCGAATATATGTTCCAAGCAGCTAGATTGGGCTTGGCAGTTAGTGGACACACAGAATTCTTCAGCCCTAGCCCAGGTTCCTCCGTGGACTCACTGAGGAATCTTAGACAAACCGTTTCCTTTCTGAGACATATTTTCTTCATTTGTACCATTTGAGTAATATTCCCTGCAAATAAAAGGTTTTTGGATCAAATGGAATGAAACTGTGGATGTGAGAGAAACTCTTGGAAAGCTGGCCATATAATTGCGGGTATCCTGATGTTGCAGTGCCTTTCTCTCCTAACTGTCCCCTTAGTCCAGTTCTCATCCTTTTTGCCAGGACTTCTAGAAGAGCTCCCAGCTTGTTGCCCTGCCTTTGGTCTCCTTGTTGCCTGACCTAGTCTTCCTGAACCTTAAATTTCCTGAAAAAAAAAAATTTTTTTGGTGTTGTGTGTGTGTGTGTGTGTGTGTGTATGTTTGAGACTGAGTCTCGCTTTGTTGCCCAGGCTGGAGTGCAGTGGCGCAATCTCAGCTCACTGCAACCTCCGCCTTTTGGTTCAAGCGATTCTCCTGCCTCAGCCTCCTGAGTAGCTGGGACTACAGGCGCACGCCACCATGTCCAGCTAATTT
>NW_022297458.1:0-2821 GCF_002776525.5 Piliocolobus tephrosceles
GTTTCACTTATAGAGTTAACTTTACTAGCCATTCTGTTTTTGTTCTGTTTGTTACGTTTGTCTGTTTCAAATTTATGTGTATGATTATTATTATTATTATTATTATTATTATTATTATTATTATTATTACTACTAGCACCACTACTACTACTACTACTAGCACCACTACTTCCTTCTTCAAATACAATTTTAAAGTCTTCGTTTTCGCTAGAGTATTGTATATTTTCAAAAAAGTTTTGAATTTTTTTTTTTTTTATTTGTTCGTTTTTCCAATTATCAGCATCATATATATGTTCTCCTCGTGTAATATTTGCTTTTTCCATTGACATGTACATGTCTGGATTTAATATGTTACATTCATCTACTAGTATATTTCTTTTTTTTCCACATGTTTTACTGTTACTTAAACTAATATTTTTTTTTTCTTTATTTCTTTTTTTAGCATTTAAAATAAGTTTATTTTTGTTTATATTTGTTCTGTTACTATAGTAGTTTTTTTCATTATACCAGTAGCAATTATTGTCATGAATTTGAAAAAAAAGTAATTTATATAAACGTTCCGTAGCAGCAATTGTTGCTTTTTTTTTTTTATTATTGTTTTTATAGTTAGCGACACAAATATCACTAACACCACTTGTTAACTTATCGAAGGAAAAACCACTACTGACGTATCCATGTTGTTGCCGTTGTTGCTGTTGTTGTTGTTGTTGTTGTTGTTGTTGTTGCTGTTGTTGTTGTTGTTGTTGTTGTTGTTGTTGCTGTTGTTGTTGCTGTTGTTGTTGTTGCTGCTGTTGCTGCTTTTCACCCTTCTGTCTATAATTCTCAAATCCTTTAAAACCATTAAAAACATAATTGTTTGTATAATAATGTATATAATTTAAATAGTTGTAGTTGTAACATACTCTTGATAAAGTACAACTAGTTAACAAATAGTAATAGTCACTTAAAAAAAATTTATGATTAATATTCCACAAAAGTATAAACAATAAACTACACCTGTGATTGTTACCGCGTCTACTTTTATTATTACTACTGCTATTACTACCACCATTTTTAAATATAACCTTTATAACATTAAAATTTTCGTACATAGATTTAATCGTTTTTTTCTTATCTTTTATATAATCAACAAAATATGTAAATCCCAAACAATTTTCAACATTTTTTAAAATCTTTTTTTTTTTTATTTGTTTAAATGCCATTTCCTTTTTAACTTTTCTAAATAAATTGTTTTTTTTTTGTTTGTTTGTTTTTGTACAATATTCAATGTTTCTACTCTTACCGTTTTTTTTGTTTCTTTTTCTTTTAAAAAAAAGAACTACATCTTTTTTAATAATAAATGGTAAGTTATATAAAACTGGATTTATAAAAAAGGTATTATTACTACTGCTGCCGTTGCCGTTGCCGTTGCTGTTGCCGTTGCTGTTGCTGTTGCTGTTATTACCACTGCAAACGGAAATGCATCCTTCCAGCATCACATTGTAATGATAAATACGTAAGCGATTTTCTCCTCTCCAAGACAAGCTTTTGTAACATCTTGTGTAATTTGAATTTCCGTTGTTACTACTACAGGTTTTGCATATCAAATTAAAATAATGTGATTTTATGTCATCGAGTATGTCATTGTTGTTACTTATACCATTATTATCAATACAAAGAATCTCATCACTTGTTGTTTGTTTTTTTTTTTTTTCTTTTTTTTTTTTTGCCATGGGCTGTATAAACTCATATGCATCAGCATGTAACAACGTGTCATTTGTATTCATAAATAACTTTTGTTGCATATTTAAAAAAATGTCGACCTTCAAAACGCTACTACTAATACTTTCTATGTTTAAAATGGTTAGTGAGTTTTCATTTTTTTCAGTGGTGATATTGATTAGTTTTGATAATGCGTCGTAGTACGTGATGTTTGCTCGGGTAGCTTTAGCTTTAGCTTTACCTTTACCTGCACTAGCTCTGTTAATTTTTGTACAGGCATACAAAAAGTAAATAAAAAAGTTTGAAATAGATGGTATGATTAACATTGTATTTATATCACTTGCACTAATACCAACACGATTACTATTACTATTTCCCAACCCCCACAAAAAATCTAAAATACCAACATGTGTATCACATTTGTCACCTTTTAACATATTTAAAAATAAATTATGAACTGTCAAAAAATTAAAAAAATACTCCATACAAAAGTTGTAGTGTATCTTTGTTATTTTATTGTTGCTTAAAATGGAATGATAACAAAAAGGAAAAGGATTCATAAAGTAATGGAGGTGATGGTTAGTCTTTACAACTTTGGATGTGTCATTTGTAAGAAGACCACTGCCAGTACTCTTGATGATGTTGTTCAAACCAGTATGACTTTTCGTGTTATGTAATACATCCTTTTTATTAAACAAACTATTTTTTACATTTGTAGTTGCGATAAAACTTGATCGGGCATTTTGTTTCTTTCTACCGTTTTCGTTTTCATTATTTTTCTCTCCACCGTTTTCGCTTTCATTACTTTTCTCTCCACCGTTTTCGCTTTCATTACTTTTCTCTCCACCGTTTTCGCTTTCATTACTTTTCTCTCCACCGTTTTCGCTTTCATTTCCATTTCCATTTCCATTATTTTTCCCTCCACAGTTTTCCCCGCCATTACTATTAATCATCATGACAATCTCTTGATAGTTATAAGCATTAACTAAAAAGTAAAAAATATAATTTAATCTCTTTTTCAAATCGTTTTTTGTATTTTGTTTGTAATTATAAGTGCTTCTCATGCCTTCATTAATAATATTATGTTTATTATCTAAAAAAGTGTGGTCAGTCATAAAAT
>NW_022297458.1:2921-6265 GCF_002776525.5 Piliocolobus tephrosceles
AAAAATAAATATAACATTGTTATTTCTTGTTCTTTCATTTTGTATAATAATAGATTATATGTTCTAATCATAAATAATTTGAAACATTTGTTAGCAGATAAAAAAAAAATCATGCGGTTTACATTATCACATTCGTTGGACCACCACATATTATGTTGACTATTGTTACTATTACAATTCATCTTACTAGTTCTAAAAAAATAATTTATAAATTCATTATCAAATAGATAATAAGACTCGTTAAACCATTGTTTGCATAGTAAAAACTTTTTTATATAAAAATTATATATAAATAATTTATGCTGTAAAACCCATAAATATTGATTTAAATATTTATTTTTGTTATTACTGTTGTAAAAATAAGAAGGTATAATTCTAATTAAAAAGTAAAATATGTAATTATAAAATAAATTAGTTTGTATATGTTCACACCTTGTTATACTACCTGTTTTTTTATATACACTACCCTTCTTACCTTTTGTCATTAATCGTTTTTTTATTGTTTTTTTTGTTATGTATGGTACGAAACCTAATCCATTATCAATGCAAAATTTTATATATAAGTTAATAAAAAATGGGTTACTAAAAATATGAATATTTAGTTTAATTTGAAAACAAATCTTAAGCAAAGTGATATATTTATATGCTAATTGAACAATCGACTTTAGCCTATGTTTGGTTGCTGCAGAATTGTTGCCATTCGTGTTGTTGCCATTCGTGTTGTTGCCATTCGCGTTGTTGCCATTCGCGTTGTTGCCATTCGCGTTGTTGCCATTCGCGTTGTTGCCATTCGTATTGTTCAGATTTGCACATGTCCAGGTACCCATACTCGTGTTAATGTATGTGCTAATACTAACGAATATAAAAAAATCCAACCCAAGTACACTAACAAACCCATTATAATAATAGCAATAATCAAATAAGCTCTCTTTTTTGTTTAATAAAAACGATTTAAGCTGTCTAAACATGAATACATTTCTTTCTAGTTTACTTTTATTCACCATCCTTACTCCTATACCATTACCTTTCCTAATTTCTTCATTTGTCATACGCACTTCTTTTTGGGAAAGCATAAACACGGGTACGAACAATCTACCACCAATTTTACTATTTGCTAAAGCACAACAATGGTTTACATAATTTATAAAATTGAGCAATTGCTTGCACTGTGTATAATTATATTTTTTATTTTTTTTGGCATATGTATAAACCAATAAAAAAATGGAATTGTGCGTATAACAGTAGTAGTAGTAGTATTTGTGCCACTTCATTTTTGCATACGTATTAACAGTACTGTTTTTATTGCTATTGCTGTTGCTATTGCTGTTGCTATTGCTGTTGCTATTGCTATTGCTGTTGCTATTGCTGTTGCTATTTCCATTTTTGTCGTTATTTCTATTAACTATGGTGTCACAGTAAACATCAGGCGATTTATACATTTCGTATCCTGTTATTGCATTATTGTCCGTTTTTTTTTTTTTTTTTATATTTTTTATTTTTTCTTCTGATTTTAAAATCGTCTTCAAATTTCGCTTTTGTTTATTGTCATTCCGATAGGTATCTGATGAGACTCTTCTGTTTTCATTGCTGCGGGTGCGAATTATGTCCTTGTTTTTGTTGTCCTTGTCGTTTTTGTTGTCCTTGTCGTTTTTGTTGCCATTTTCGCCGTTTCTTCTACTTTTTTTGTCACTTTCATTTCCATTGTTATACTCATTTGTATACTTACCACTGTGACGGGAACTAACATCATGCAAAACTAACCCAACGCTATCATTTTTAATACTTTGATTAAGATCACACATATATGACAAGTTATAACAATCAGAGGTACTATATTCGTTTTTTACAAAAGCAGTATTATTTTCATATAAATATAATCCGTTACTAATATTATTATTTTTTAACGCTGTTATATTTTTTGATCCGGTATATCCAAATTTATCTAGTATGCTGCTGTTTTTTTTATGAATGCAATTATCCATCTGTTGACACGTACAGACACTTAAGTTTTTATTCATACACCCACCAATACTTATTCTATTCTCGGAAACTTTATAACCATTGTACATAACATTACCTTTTATGTTATGATTCATTTTCGTTTCATTAACAATTACCCCTATCTTGTCCGTAATTATTTTATGTTTATTTTTTTTTACCAACTGCTCAGCATGTCCAAATGAAGCAATATTGTTAGAAACATCTTTTTTTGTTAATATATGTAAAAAGCTTTCCTTTTCACTCGTCCTACTACCATTAGCACAAATGTTATTCATCAAATTTTTATTTCTATTATTTAAATACGTGTTAAAATAATAATTATTAATACATTTATCTATTTTATAATGTGGTATTTTTTTTTTTTTTTTTTATTTTCATTTATTATATTTTTAAGTTCACTTAAAAAAAAAGTATCTTTATGTTTAAACTTAATAAATCTGTGATATTGTGTCAAGGTGTCTCTGCACATGCTACTGTTGCTGCTGCTACACCCACTGCTGCTATAACCACTGGTACTACTTCTGCTTCTGCTCCTGTCACTGCTCCTGTCACTGCTCCTGTCACTGCTCCTGTCACTGCTTCTACCACTGCAACCGCTTCTACCACTGCAACCGCTTCTACCACTGCAACTGCTTCTACCACTGCAACTGCTTCTGCTTCTACCACTTCTATAGATACAGCTATCACCACCGTCCTTCTCATCACTGAAACCTAAGTAATTTTCATTTTGAACCTCTGGATGCATAATCTTTATTAACTTTTCACAAGTTAGTTTAGAGGCCTTTATTCCATCTGAGTTAATAAGTCCGCCCACCTCTTGTTTGTTAATTGTATGTACATTCTGTTTGCTTTCTTTTTCTATTAACTGCTCATGTATATGTTTCCTAAAGGTTGTTTCATTCATTTTTAACTTATTTTTTAATTGTAATGCAAAATTTGTTACATCATCAGGTTTTATAAAATTTTCAGCATGTATCCTTTGGGAGAATATAGTATCGGTGTTATTAGTAGCACTAGCACCAGCACTAGCACCAGCACTAGCACTAGCACCAGCACTAGCTGCAGTGTTCGTTTCATCATAATTTTTTTTAAAAATTCTGAACATGTTTATTATTTTTTTTTTGGACATGTTTTTAAAGCAATGCGACGCATTATTATATTTAGACCGTCTGCAAAATATGTTATGATACATTGTTATTAATTTTATACAACATCTTAACTTGCATAACAAAGATAATTTTTTTTTTTTTTTTTTTTTTATAAAAGAATCAGTTAATATTAAAATATGAATCATTTTTTGAATATATACAATTCCTAAAAAATATATATGTTCTAATGGAAAA
>NW_022297473.1:0-292 GCF_002776525.5 Piliocolobus tephrosceles
TTTGTTCATTAGCAAATTATTTTTATTTTGTGTCTTTTTAATTATAAAACTTTTTATTGTTATTTTTTATTTTTTTTAGTTAACTCTTGTATTATTACTTTATTTATATACATAAGTACCAAGCACCCACTCTTAACATAAATTGTGAACGGCATAATTTTGTTAAATTTTAAAATAGAAAAGTTTACAAAAATATATGTTGTTATTTATATCTTTTTTTTTTTTTTTTTTTTTTTTAAATAACAAGTTAAAGTTTTTTTTAAAATAAATTTAATTTATAACGGTATGTTTT
>NW_022297473.1:392-1093 GCF_002776525.5 Piliocolobus tephrosceles
TATATACATATATACATGTATACATATATACATATGAATACAAACATATATACATATATACATATATACATATACACATATACACATATACATATGAATACAAACATATATACATATACACATATATACATATACATGTGAATACAAACATAACTGTTTTTTTATTTAAATAGTGAAATAAGATAAACACTTTACTTTTTGAAACATTTTTTTTATATATTAGTCATAAGTTTTTAATATGTAGGTATATGTACATATTATTCAAAACACATACAATGAATATACGTATAATTCAAATCGTGGAATTATGCTATTATTTTTCATAATACCATCACTATAATAACTCATAACCACTGTTTTTGTTTTTATGTATCTTAGCAAAAAAAAAAAAAAAAATATTTGAATAATATTTGTTCATTAGCAAATTATTTTTATTTTGTGTCTTTTTAATTATAAAACTTTTTATTGTTATTTTTTATTTTTTTTAGTTAACTCTTGTATTATTACTTTATTTATATACATAAGTACCAAGCACCCACTCTTAACATAAATTGTGAACGGCATAATTTTGTTAAATTTTAAAATAGAAAAGTTTACAAAAATATATGTTGTTATTTATATCTTTTTTTTTTTTTTTTTTTTTTTTAAATAACAAGTTAAAGTTTTTTTTAAAATAAATTTAATTTATAACGGTATGTTTT
>NW_022297474.1:0-373 GCF_002776525.5 Piliocolobus tephrosceles
TTGTGCTTTTATAGAAATGAATATTTTTTCTTTTGTTATTTACTTTTTTTATTAAAATGATTTATGTTATATGAAAAAACACAAAGGTTTTTAAAAAAATAGTACTTTTTTTTAAACGTTTTTAAAATAAATGTGTTTTTATGTTTTTAACTTGGGTTTTTTCAAGCTTGTGTTTGTACATATTCGTTAGCACTTAAATATATACATATATATATATATATTTCACTTCATCACCACATATATTATGACTCAAGCGTCACTGTTATGCAAAATTGATTTGTTGTACGTTGTACACAACTTATAGACTTTTTTTTTGTATATTTGCGCATGTATATATATATATATATATATATAGCTGTTTATTAAAATTGCG
>NW_022297474.1:473-1081 GCF_002776525.5 Piliocolobus tephrosceles
GCTATTATCTTATGTTTGTGGTAATCACCTATAAGAAGCATAAAAAAAAAAAATAAATAAAATAAAAATAAAGTAAAAATAAAATAAAAAAATATATAATGGGAAGCTAAATTAACAGTTACATAAACAAATAATTGAACAGCTAAATAAACAATTGGTAGAACAATGATATAAACACAAACGAAAAAAGTTAAAAAAAAAATTTACATTATTATTATATTTTCATTTAATGCAATTGTGCTTTTATAGAAATGAATATTTTTTCTTTTGTTATTTACTTTTTTTATTAAAATGATTTATGTTATATGAAAAAACACAAAGGTTTTTAAAAAAATAGTACTTTTTTTTAAACGTTTTTAAAATAAATGTGTTTTTATGTTTTTAACTTGGGTTTTTTCAAGCTTGTGTTTGTACATATTCGTTAGCACTTAAATATATACATATATATATATATATTTCACTTCATCACCACATATATTATGACTCAAGCGTCACTGTTATGCAAAATTGATTTGTTGTACGTTGTACACAACTTATAGACTTTTTTTTTGTATATTTGCGCATGTATATATATATATATATATATATAGCTGTTTATTAAAATTGCG
>NW_022297478.1:0-348 GCF_002776525.5 Piliocolobus tephrosceles
AAAAAAAAAAAAAAAAAAAAAAAAAAAAAAAAAAGTTAAACATAGTTAAACATAGTTTTAATATTTAAACTGTTAAATTGTTATCTTGTCATTTTTCTACATTACCATGTTGTCACGTGTTCACATTATCAGTTTTCTAAACTGTTAATTTTTCATACCCTTCTTTATTATGCTCTTTTGATTTTACAATTATAATTTGATACATATTTAAATTTTACTTTTTTTTTTTTTCTTTTTGTTCATAAAATATATACACTTGTATAAAATATAATTATGCATTATTATAATAAAAAAATAAATAAATAAATAAATAAATAAATAAATATATACATACATACATACATACAT
>NW_022297478.1:448-1073 GCF_002776525.5 Piliocolobus tephrosceles
ATATATATATATATATGTATGAGTATGTTGCTACGCTACAATATACAAATATACATACATGTACATGCATATAATTTTCTTTTCTTTTCTTTTTTTTCCGTTCGTATGTGGAAATAATTGCTAATGTATATACATATATATATTACTAATATAACTATATTGCGCCACTTAATCTTGTGATAAAAGCAAAATTCCATGCAGTAGTATTGGTAGTATACATTATATACATGTTTGTATATATAAGCTTATATATATACACATTCATATACACATATTAAAAAAAAAAAAAAAAAAAAAAAAAAAAAAAAAAAGTTAAACATAGTTAAACATAGTTTTAATATTTAAACTGTTAAATTGTTATCTTGTCATTTTTCTACATTACCATGTTGTCACGTGTTCACATTATCAGTTTTCTAAACTGTTAATTTTTCATACCCTTCTTTATTATGCTCTTTTGATTTTACAATTATAATTTGATACATATTTAAATTTTACTTTTTTTTTTTTTCTTTTTGTTCATAAAATATATACACTTGTATAAAATATAATTATGCATTATTATAATAAAAAAATAAATAAATAAATAAATAAATAAATAAATATATACATACATACATACATACAT
>NW_022297479.1:0-367 GCF_002776525.5 Piliocolobus tephrosceles
TTTTTTTTTTTTTTCCTTACGAATTCCATATTGGTCAATTGGTATTAAATAAATAATTATTATATGTTTATAAATGCTACAAGTATGTAAATATATATGTATAAACTTATGTATTATTTTGTTTGTTCAAAAAACTATTTAAAAAATTAACCCCCAATATTATTTTTCTTTATGAAACACAACTTTATTTTTAAGCCTTTCGAAAGATGCTTATATATATATATATATATGTATATGCATATATGTGGATATATTTAATTATTTGTACTATGAAGTAAAAACAGTGGTAAATAATGTGAAAATAGTGGAGATTTTGAAAAAGTTTTAAGAACGATGGAAAAACATAATTTACTTTGAGAAACGTTTC
>NW_022297479.1:467-1078 GCF_002776525.5 Piliocolobus tephrosceles
TGTTGGTTAATTTATATATGTTGGGTATGTGTTTTAAAAAATAATATATCATTTGTAACACAGGTCATTTAATAGTACCCTTATACAGTGCCTATACACAGTGGGTACATTTTGTACGTACAATGGTTATATGTTTAGGCAAACAAGCAAGCAAGTACGTATAAACAAACGTATATATAAGCAAACGTACTTATGTAATATACATATATGTTTTTTTTTTTTTTTTTTTTTTTTTTCTATTTATTTTTTTTTTTTTTTCCTTACGAATTCCATATTGGTCAATTGGTATTAAATAAATAATTATTATATGTTTATAAATGCTACAAGTATGTAAATATATATGTATAAACTTATGTATTATTTTGTTTGTTCAAAAAACTATTTAAAAAATTAACCCCCAATATTATTTTTCTTTATGAAACACAACTTTATTTTTAAGCCTTTCGAAAGATGCTTATATATATATATATATATGTATATGCATATATGTGGATATATTTAATTATTTGTACTATGAAGTAAAAACAGTGGTAAATAATGTGAAAATAGTGGAGATTTTGAAAAAGTTTTAAGAACGATGGAAAAACATAATTTACTTTGAGAAACGTTTC
>NW_022297481.1:0-335 GCF_002776525.5 Piliocolobus tephrosceles
TTTTTTTTTTTTTTTTTTTTATTAATTTTGTTAGCATTGTTTACATTTTTGTGTATATATATTAATTTTCATTTTTACTTACAATACAATGATAAAATATGGACGATTTTGATAATGAGAGGTTTACAAATTCAGATGAACATATTCAGGGGGAATATATACCGATTGTTAAATTTGGGGGAAATCATACATATTCGAAGCCTGGAAAATTAGTTTCTAATGGTATTGTAACAAAAATACAAAACAAAAAATGAACAAAACATTAGATTAAAAATGAACATTTTTTTTTTTTTTTTTTTTTTTTTTTTTAAAGCATCTATAAATTATATAAAATT
>NW_022297481.1:435-1132 GCF_002776525.5 Piliocolobus tephrosceles
ATATATATATATATATATATATATATATATATATATTTTGATAAAACAAAACGGACAAAGCAAGTGACAAACAAATAATTCATCCAAGGTATATTATGGCAAAAGTATGTTATAACAACAGTATGTTATGGCAAAAACATGCCATGACAATAGAATGTTATGGTAAAAACATGCCATGACAATAGTATGATATGACAAAAGTGTGATGTGAGAATAACAAGTTGGGAATAAAAAAAATAATGCAAATAAAAGTTATGTTCTAAACAAAAGAATGATATAAAAACAGCATTTTCCAATAAAAAAACAATGTTATAACAAAAAAAACAGTGTTACTACAAAACTTATAAATAATTTTTTTTATTTTTTTTTTTTTTTTTTTTTTATTAATTTTGTTAGCATTGTTTACATTTTTGTGTATATATATTAATTTTCATTTTTACTTACAATACAATGATAAAATATGGACGATTTTGATAATGAGAGGTTTACAAATTCAGATGAACATATTCAGGGGGAATATATACCGATTGTTAAATTTGGGGGAAATCATACATATTCGAAGCCTGGAAAATTAGTTTCTAATGGTATTGTAACAAAAATACAAAACAAAAAATGAACAAAACATTAGATTAAAAATGAACATTTTTTTTTTTTTTTTTTTTTTTTTTTTTAAAGCATCTATAAATTATATAAAATT
>NW_022297482.1:0-391 GCF_002776525.5 Piliocolobus tephrosceles
TCTCCTTTTTTTTTTTATTTTTTTTCAACATCCTTTAAAAGCAAAAAAGTTACTCGTCAAATAATATATTCATCGAACGGAAAAAGCAAAACTATTAATGACAAAAAGGTTGAAAATTTAATTTATTATTAAAACATGAAAAAAAAGAAAAAAAAAAGCAGAAGCATTTTAATTGTTTCCATTTTATTTTTTCCTTATACTTTTGGATAAAATTTCTTCTTGTATAATTATTATGGAACATATTAAGCACTCTTTATTTTATTTAATTTTTTAATGTAAAACAAATAAATAAAAAAAAAAATCGGAAATTTTATCATTGAAAACAGTGATGTTTTTTTTTTTTTTTTCTTTTTTTTTTTTTCGATTAAGATAGAACAGATAAAATTATATA
>NW_022297482.1:491-1189 GCF_002776525.5 Piliocolobus tephrosceles
TTAAAAACTAAGTCTGAATAAACCATAATTTAAATTGCCATATAATGATTTTATTTTTGCTTTACTTTGCTGTTTTTTGTTTTATTTTTATTTTTTTTAACTTATTAATTTCCATATGAAGCTATATGCATATATGAATAAAGTACATATAATGATAATTATACTACAAAAAGTACCATTGTGATAAGTATATAAAAATGTTCCATTATGATGCTATTTAAATAAAGGTCCCATTTTATGGAAACATTTTTGCCTTTATTTCCTCTTTTTCGTTTTTCTTTCTTTTTTTCTTCCTTTCATCTTTTTCTCTCCTTTTTTTTTTTATTTTTTTTCAACATCCTTTAAAAGCAAAAAAGTTACTCGTCAAATAATATATTCATCGAACGGAAAAAGCAAAACTATTAATGACAAAAAGGTTGAAAATTTAATTTATTATTAAAACATGAAAAAAAAGAAAAAAAAAAGCAGAAGCATTTTAATTGTTTCCATTTTATTTTTTCCTTATACTTTTGGATAAAATTTCTTCTTGTATAATTATTATGGAACATATTAAGCACTCTTTATTTTATTTAATTTTTTAATGTAAAACAAATAAATAAAAAAAAAAATCGGAAATTTTATCATTGAAAACAGTGATGTTTTTTTTTTTTTTTTCTTTTTTTTTTTTTCGATTAAGATAGAACAGATAAAATTATATA
>NW_022297485.1:0-416 GCF_002776525.5 Piliocolobus tephrosceles
AAAAAAAAAAATAAAATATATAAATAAACAGTTGAATAATTAAATAGTTAAATAGTTGAATAAATGGCTGAACATATGACTGAATGGGTAACTTAACATATGACTGAGTGGATAACTGAGCGTATTACTGAATAAATAACTAAATAAATGGCTGAATAAGTGGCTGAATAAATGATTGAACACATGTCTGAATAAATAAATACAATGATATGTGATAGTTTAAATTGAACATAAAGTAAAAAAAATATATACATAATTAAATATGAAATGAGGAAAGCAAAAAGGGAGAAATATAATTATAAAGAGAACGACGAATAAAAAAAGCAAAAAATATACAGAAAATATATATATTATATACACACACATATGTATACATACGTACGTACATATACAAGTATATTTATACAGGCACATTT
>NW_022297485.1:516-1173 GCF_002776525.5 Piliocolobus tephrosceles
CTTTGCTTTATGCTTTCTTCTTTTTTTTTTTTTTTTACTCAACAATGAATGATTTTATATTAATGTAAATTTTGTTTAAAAAAAAAAAATATATATACATATATGTATATACGTATGAATAAATAAAACTAAAACGTTACAAAAAAATATATCTTATTTAATACATGTAATTTTGTTTGTATTCTTTACATAACATTTTCATCATAAATTTAAAACATATAGTATGTGCAAAAAAGAAAAAAAAAAAAAAAATAAAATATATAAATAAACAGTTGAATAATTAAATAGTTAAATAGTTGAATAAATGGCTGAACATATGACTGAATGGGTAACTTAACATATGACTGAGTGGATAACTGAGCGTATTACTGAATAAATAACTAAATAAATGGCTGAATAAGTGGCTGAATAAATGATTGAACACATGTCTGAATAAATAAATACAATGATATGTGATAGTTTAAATTGAACATAAAGTAAAAAAAATATATACATAATTAAATATGAAATGAGGAAAGCAAAAAGGGAGAAATATAATTATAAAGAGAACGACGAATAAAAAAAGCAAAAAATATACAGAAAATATATATATTATATACACACACATATGTATACATACGTACGTACATATACAAGTATATTTATACAGGCACATTT
>NW_022297486.1:0-386 GCF_002776525.5 Piliocolobus tephrosceles
ACTACAAAATATGTCCATATTTAACAATGAATACTAAAACTTACTTCTTTTTAAATATTTGTTGCCACTTGTATTGTTATTACATATTAGAATAAATATTGTTTAGTATTTTTATTAAAAATAATTATGTAAATACAACTCATAGAATTTTGCAATAGTAAAAAAATTCATACGTTTTTTTTTAAAAAAATTGCACTCGTCGTTTATTACATATATTTCACTGTAGTTAATTAAAAAAAAAATTATTAATCATAAATAGGCAATAATAAAAAGTATAAAACAGCTTTCAATAAATCTATCAAGTACAAAACAAGCTGACATGTTTAAAAATATACACATGTAAAAACATAGTTACACACTAATCATTCAGAAATACAACATGATTA
>NW_022297486.1:486-1155 GCF_002776525.5 Piliocolobus tephrosceles
AAATATATTTTTTCAGCAATTAGATATAAAAATAACAAATTATAAAACACCCATATATATAAATCAAAAATTAATAACATAAATTAACACATAAGTTAACAATGTTCGTTGTATAATAGGTTTATTTTTAAGACACTATGTTACAGCGTACGTTAAATAACGGTGTTTTTTTTTAAGTAAATAAATTAGTTATAGTTTGGCTTATTATAAAAATATGACACTGTTTTATAGCACAAATAATAATGAATGTATTATTTTATTTTTTGCTTTTTTTGGAAATATTACTACAAAATATGTCCATATTTAACAATGAATACTAAAACTTACTTCTTTTTAAATATTTGTTGCCACTTGTATTGTTATTACATATTAGAATAAATATTGTTTAGTATTTTTATTAAAAATAATTATGTAAATACAACTCATAGAATTTTGCAATAGTAAAAAAATTCATACGTTTTTTTTTAAAAAAATTGCACTCGTCGTTTATTACATATATTTCACTGTAGTTAATTAAAAAAAAAATTATTAATCATAAATAGGCAATAATAAAAAGTATAAAACAGCTTTCAATAAATCTATCAAGTACAAAACAAGCTGACATGTTTAAAAATATACACATGTAAAAACATAGTTACACACTAATCATTCAGAAATACAACATGATTA
>NW_022297489.1:0-362 GCF_002776525.5 Piliocolobus tephrosceles
GGGTCCCACGGTTGCCATAGGAACCACGCCCTGAGGCCTGGCAAACGGGAGCCCTCCGTGGCAGTGCTTGGGTGGCGGGGCTCCAAGGCTCCAGCCTGACCTCTCCACGGGGTCGACAGGACTGTCTTCGGATGCCAGGAGTGCTGGCAAAGGGCTGACCAGGACGTCGAAAGCACAGGCCGGGGGTGGGGCGGCGGGGGGCGCTGGTGCGTGTGGGGGCGTCAGGCGAAGCAGCGCCGCCTCCCAGGCTCAGGCCCGCCCGGAGGCACGCTGTTCGGGTGAGTCTCCCCAGAAATCGTGCCCCCCTCCCCCCACCCCGTGACCTGGAGGACGGGTCGTCCTGCCGACCCGTGGGCCGTTAC
>NW_022297489.1:462-1178 GCF_002776525.5 Piliocolobus tephrosceles
CAGGGGTCCAGAATCGGTTCCGATGGGGGGTCATGAGACGACCCCAGCAGGCGCCCTGAAGCTCCCCCTCGCCTGGTGGAAATCGGCTCAAGGATATTCTGAAGTCGGGACTCCTGGGGGTTGGATCGTGGGACGCTGCCCGCGGCCGCCTCTCACACGCGGCCCCCAACAGGACCGCGGATGCAGCCGCTGCCAAGGCTGCATGCAGCCGGAGAGCCCCCGGCGCCCAGCGGCCGCCATCCTTTAAAGGGGACGCAGCCTGACTGCCGGCAGCGCAGCGCGGGGCTGCGAAGCCAATGCGTACGCGCGAGTGGCGAGCGGGTGCTCGCGGCGAGCCGGGGCTGGCGTCACAGTGGGTCCCACGGTTGCCATAGGAACCACGCCCTGAGGCCTGGCAAACGGGAGCCCTCCGTGGCAGTGCTTGGGTGGCGGGGCTCCAAGGCTCCAGCCTGACCTCTCCACGGGGTCGACAGGACTGTCTTCGGATGCCAGGAGTGCTGGCAAAGGGCTGACCAGGACGTCGAAAGCACAGGCCGGGGGTGGGGCGGCGGGGGGCGCTGGTGCGTGTGGGGGCGTCAGGCGAAGCAGCGCCGCCTCCCAGGCTCAGGCCCGCCCGGAGGCACGCTGTTCGGGTGAGTCTCCCCAGAAATCGTGCCCCCCTCCCCCCACCCCGTGACCTGGAGGACGGGTCGTCCTGCCGACCCGTGGGCCGTTAC
>NW_022297491.1:0-6519 GCF_002776525.5 Piliocolobus tephrosceles
GGAAGGAAGGAAGGAAGGAAGGAAGGAAGGAAGGAAGGAAGGAAAGAGAGAGAGAGAGAAAGAAAGAGAGAGAGAAAGAAAGAAAGAAAGAAAGAAAGAAAGAAAGAAAGAAAGAAAGAAAGAAAGAAAGAAAGAAAGAAAGAAAGAAAGAAAGAAAGAAAGAAAGAAAGAAGGAGAAAGAAAGAAAGGTCAAACACACCATTGTGATTTATTTTTTAAAAAATAGATGGAATAAGTCTCCAAAAAGACAACAAATTTTCATATATATCATGCCTTATCAACAAATGTTTGTAGTCAAAAGACCAGAAAAGCTAAGACAGAAAAGGAAAATAAAAATTGAGGTAGGAAAGGCAGCTTTTACTAAAACACCAGAGTAAGTTAGTTAAACCACAGGATCATCAGGTTCAGATAGGATAGAGCCATAGTGCGTGTTGGTTAATTCCCACCTGGAGTTCAAGTCCAGCAGAGCTTATGTCTTACCTAGAGGGACTTAGCCTGAAACAGAATTTTTTGCACTAGTTAGGTTGTCTGGGCAGACATCCTCTTCAGTAGGGTGGGGACAAAAGGGGGGGGTCTTACTTTTTAAATTAAAATATAATTGATATAAAACATATAGTTTTTGTTTTGGTTTTTTGGTTGGTTGGTTTGGAAACAGAGTTTCACTCTGTCACCAAGGCTTGAGTGCAGTGGTATGAACACGGCTCATGCAGCCTTGACCTCCCAGGCTCAATTGATCCTCCCACCTCAGCCTCCTGAGTAGCTGGGACCACAGGTCCATGCCACCATACCCAGATAATTTTTGTATTTTTTGTAGACACGGGGTTTCCCCATGTTGCCCAGGCTTGTCTCAAACTCTTGACCTCAAGTGATCTGCCCACCTCAGCCTCTTAAAGTGCTAACATTACAGGAGTGAGCCACTGCACCTGGCCTACATAGATCTTAAGTATACAGTTCTATGGGTCTTGTGTAACCCATACCAAAATCAAGGCAGAATATTTCATTTTTCGTTTTCTGAGATGGAGTCTTGCTCTGTCGCCCAAGCTGGAGTGCAGCAGCACCATCATAGCTCACTGCAACCTCTGCCTCCTGGGCTTAAGTGATCCTCCCACCTCAGCCTCCAGAATAGCTGGGGCTACGTGCATACTACCACGCCTGGCTAATTTTTGGTATTTTTTGTAGAAATGGGTTTCACTATATTGCCCAGACTGGTCTCAAACTCCTGGGCTCAAGTGTTCCACCTGCCTTGGCCTCCCAAAGTGCTGGGATTACAGGCGTGAACCACTGGGCCAGGCCGACATAGACTATTTCTTCCGTCTTAGAGGTCCCTTTTGCCTCTTTCCAGTCAATCCCCACGTACCTACCTTCCCCACCCCTGCAAATCCCTCCAATTACTTTCTGGTTTTTATCACTATAGGTTAGTTTCGCTTGTTCTAGAATTTCACTTACGTGGACTCTGACAGAATGGCTTTTTTCATTCAACATGATGTTTCTGAGACTCGTTCATGTTGCTGCATGTGTCCTATTGATTTGCTTTTTATTACTCAATAGTGTTCCATTGTATCAATATACTGCTATTTGATTATTAATTCTCCTGCTGATGGATATTTGAGTTGTTTTCAGTTTGGGGCTCTTAGGAAGAAAGTTGCTACTGAACATTTTTGTGCAGGGTTTTTTGTTTGTTTGTTTGTTTTCTGTTTTTTTGTTTTTGTTTTTGTTTTTGTTTTTTTAAACAAATGGTTTCATGACTCATGAGAAAATACCTAGGCATGGAATTCATGGGTCCTAGGGTAGATGTATGTATAACTTTATAAGAAACTGACAAAAAATTGTTGTACTTTTTTTGCACGCCTTGTGAGACAGAGTTTTGCTCTGTCACCCAGGCTGGAGTGCAGTGGCACCATAGAACTCAGCTCACTGCAACCTCCACCTCCTGGGTTCAAGTGATTCTCCTGCCTCAGCCTCCCAAGTAGCTGGGATTATAGGTGCCCACCACCACGCATGGCTAATTTTTGTATTTTTAGTGGAGATGGGGTTTTGCCATGTTGGCCAGGCTAGTCTCAAACTCCTGACCTCAGGTGATCCATGTTGTACCATTTTAAGCTCCTACCAGCAGTTCAAGAAAATTCCAGTTGCTCCACATTCTTGCCATTACTTGGCATTGTCAGCTTTTCAAAATTTTAGCCATGTAGTGGTATCTCAACTGGGTTTTAATTCCATTTCCTCAATGACTAACAATGATGAGCACTGTTACAGGTACTTCTTGGACATTCCTGTGTCTTCTTTCATGAAGTGTCTGTTTTTAATGCCTTCTATCTGCCCCCCCCCCCCCTTTTTCTTTTTTACGGCCTGAATTAATTTCCCTTAAAGAAGCACTTCCTCAAGTTTGCTGCCTGGAAGAGTTCTGTGATGAAACAGATCAATTCAAGCAATACATTTAGCCAAAATAGCTTTCTATGCTGGTCCAGTTTCACTGTTAAAAAGCAAATATGCTTGCTCACACAAATTGGTACAACCTTCCCAAAGTAAAATGCTGACTCTAGTGTTTTACTTCCAACTTTGGGGTATGTATGTACTATAAGCAGTTTCACCACAAGCATGACCACTAGAGACTATGGTCTATTAATAAATAATGTTTAAAAAAAAAAAAAACAATGTATTTGCTTTTAAATGAACTCTGGCCTGGGGCAACATTGAAAATCATTAGTATTTCTATTCTCACAAAATGAGGCTGAGGCAACAAGCATAATCAATAATTAATAATTAATAATCAATGAGTCTTAAAGACTTTCGAATGATTGGCATAAAATATACTGTAAGAGCTCATTAAGAGATAAATGAGAAAACTTCACTTTCATCCACTACAAAGTGTTTCAATAAAGAATTAAAATCTTACAGAGAGGAAGTCATGGTCTTATGAGGTAGGTTTACAGCAGTTCATCTAACTTTCATGTTGTCTTTCACTGGTGACACCAGCTTCATCTTTGTATTTAAGGATTAATCAGTTTGAATGCTTGCTTATTCCATCTTTGCTGGTGAAGACCTATTAAATGACATTTTGATATGCTGTAAGAAACTTAATATTACTGAATGTAATCATAAATGTGACGTTAGGGTGTGATACAATGGCCATCAGGTAAGTCTCATTCCACTTGACCGAAAAAATATCTCTTTTCTTCTCCTGCATCTATTGCATTATGCTTGTCTTGTTTTTCTAAGACCAGCCGAGCGGGCGCAAAAGAACCAGCGGGTAGGCAAGTGTAACAGCAAAACTGCACGTTTATTTTGGTAACCTAAGGTGTGCGGGAGAAGTCTGTCGGCCTCCGGGGAAGGAGGCCAGCAGAGTCCCCCCGTGGGGCTCTCTGACGGACTTCCCACAGTCCCGACATCCCGACAGGAGTGGGGCTGCAAGAAGGCCGCGTGGCTCAATGGCGGAGAGCGGCTTTTCTAGGAGTGGGAGGGCAATAGGTGGGGCATGGGCGTGTCAGGGGCGTTCCGCAGGTGCGACCAGGTAAATCTTGGTCTCTTCAGATTGACGTCACCTGGCGCATGCCCAGTTGGTCTGCACCCTCCCTGGGCGCCGGCTGCATTTTCGCGCGCGCGGGAAGAGTTGGGGGTGGGGGGGGATGAAGAACCCGGAAGTGCACCATCTTGCCTCGGTTCGTCCAAACAATGCTCACATTACAGCATTTCAAAGTTTTCTGATTTTTGTCCACTGTTCTTATATTTGGACTTTTATTTTCTGTGTTTTTGAGTACTGGTGCCAATTTGTTCCTATTTCACAATAGCAAATTGCTTGATCTAGAGTATTTTAGGCATACTGTACTGAGTCACCTCAGCTAGAGCATCTCAAACCTTAATATGCATAGGAATCACCTGGAGTTCTTGTTAAACTGCAAATTCTAATTCAGTAGGTCGGGGGTGGACCCTGATTCTGCATTTCTAAGGTTTTCAGGGTACACCCATTCTGCTCACCAGGGATCCCACTTTAGTAGTAAGGGACTATAGAATAATTGCTGTCACCATTTTGACTGATACTCAAACGTAATTTACCATTAAAACTTTTTTGAGACAGGGTCTTGCTCTGTCACCCAGGCTGGAGTGCGGTGGTGAGATTTTTGCTCACTGCATCCTCCACCTCCTGGGCTCAAGTGATCCTCCCACCTCAGCCTCCTGAGTACCTGGGTGCATGCTATCACACTCAGCTAATTTTTGTAATTTTTGTGGGGACTTTTACACCATGTTACTCAAGCTGGTCCCAAATTCCTGCACTCAAGTAAATCACCAGCCTCAGCCTCTCAAAGTGCTGAAATTATAGGCATAAGCCACCAAGCCCAAGCAAAACATTTTTATTGATACACAATAATTGCACTTATTTATGGGATGGGTCCATGTGATATTTTGATACATGCATACAACGTGTAATGATCAAATCAGGGTGTGAATCACCTCAAATATTTATCATTTCTTTGTATTGGGAACACTTCAAATCTCTTCTAGCTATTTTGAAGTATAAAATAAATTACTGTTAACTGTATTAGGCTGTTCTTGCATTGCTATAAAGAAATACCTGAGACTAGGAAAAAAGGTTTTATTGGCTCACAGTTCTTCAGGAAGCATGGTGCTGGCATCTATTTGGCTTCCAGTGAAGCCTCAGGGAGCTTTCAATCATGGCAGATGGTGAAGGGGAAACAAGCATGTCACATAGCAAAAGCAGGAGCAAGCAAGAGAGAATCGGGAGAGAGTTGCCACATGCTTTTTTATTTTCTTGGAGAAGGAGTCTCACTCTGTCGCCTAGGCTGGAGTGCAGTGGTATGATCTTGGCTCACTGCAACCTCCGTCTCCCAGGTTCGAACAATTCTCCTGCCTCAGCCTCCCGAGTAGCTGAGATACAGGCACATACCAGTACACCTGGCTAATTTTTTTGTATTTTAGTAGAGATGGGGTTTCACCATGTTACCCAGGCTGGTCTCGAACTCCTGAGCTCAGGCAATCCACCTGTCTCGGCCTCCCAAAGTGCTGGGATTACAGGCATGAGCCACCGCACCTGGCCATCCACATGCTTTTAAACAACCGGATCATGAAGGGGATGGCCTAAGCCATTCATCACTCTGCCCCCATGATCCAATCACCTCCCACTGGCCCCACTTCCAGCATTGGGGATTACAATTCCACATGAGATTTGTGTGGAAACAAATATCCACACTATATCATTAACTACAGTCACCCTGCTGTGCTATGGAACACTAGAACATATTCATTCTATCTAACTGCATTACAAGTTTTTAGCTACACGAATATTACATCATGGCAGGTGATGTACTTTGCCTGCCTAACTGCCATCTCATCCCCACCTCCTCCACAAACCTTCTGTTTATTGATACAACTCCCATTTTATTTGGGGAACACTCTGACATTAGCTATTCTACTCCTCTTATCCACTTTCCCAGACCCCCTGCATCTAATAATGGCCACGTTACCCAACACTGGCCAAGAAGATGAAGGGAGGAAATCTCCTAGGACGCTTCTGGGAAAGCTTTTGTTTTCCTGCTGAAAGAGACTGTAATAAAAGAAACACCGCCCTCCCCCGACTTTTTTTTTTCTTAGAGATAGTATCTTGCTCTGTCACCCAGGCTGGAGTGCAGTAGCGTGAGCATAGCTCACTGCAGTATCAAACTCCCAGGCTCAAGTGATCCTCCTGCCACAGCCTCTCAAGTAGCTGGGACCACAGGCATATGCCACCATGTTGGGCTAACTTTTTATTTTTTGTAGAGGCAGGGTCCCACTATGCTGCCCAGAATGGTCTCAAATTCCTGGGCTCAAGCGATCCTCCCACCTCAGTCTGATTACAGGCATAGGCCACCACACTCAACCAGGTTTATATATTTTTTTAAAAGAAAAGGCCACCCATATGTTCTGAGGATCCTGGAAAACATTGGGATAGGTCTAGAAGTTAAAAACAAACAAAACAAAAATAAGCACCTATCAAAATATCACATTACTTTGTCTTCTTAGTCCAACTTAAATACCATTTTTTTTTAAAGTTCTCAGATGTTCTATGGAATGGAGACGCTCCTGACCAGTCTTCTGGCTTATGTTTTAAAAACTGTCACCAAAGAAAATGTTAGCTTTGCAAAGCCAACCACAAGCTGAAATGCAAGAAGAAATGAGAACTAAGAAATTTAGGGTGTTAAAAATAGAAATTATAACTAGCAATAGTATCACCCTGTTTCCTGGGCTTTACATTTTCATTTCTTTCACAAACATAACTATGAAAAATACTTGAACTGTTAAAATTTTTTGAGATGATTGATTTTCTGAATTTAAATGTTGTTATAACTCTTAATGGGTGCCCATTCTAAAGAAACTTGACAAAGTTTAAAATTTTCTACCTACATAGTGATTTCTACATTTAATATGTCAAGCTGAGTTTTGTTTCTGTTAGGGCTGCAAAGCTATATATATATATATACACATATATATACACATATATATACACACATATATATACACATATATATA
>NW_022297493.1:0-2599 GCF_002776525.5 Piliocolobus tephrosceles
CTATGTGAACTGGCAGAGATATTTTTAAATAAACAGAAACAAGTTTCAAAGTTATGTTTGTGCATGTGTATGTCCACATATATAAAGAACTACCCTGAAGGAGACACAAAAATGTTCATAGTACTCCTCAATTAAAAAGGGAATTGGATAGAGGAAACAAGTAAGGAGAGGTCTGCTGCTTGCATTTTCTGCAAAGTGATTGATTCTCTATATATTTTGATGTAATGATAAATTAAAGCTAAATACAATTAACACTACACTGGTGTTCATGGTCCAACTCAGGAAAATAGCAAGCATTTTAAGCATATTACAGATAATTTAGTACAGAGATTTGGTTACACAATTTCTGGAAGACCAAGGGAGCCAATTAGAGAGAAGGAGACAACTCAGAGATCTCCAACTATAGAAACTCACTATTGCATTAGAATCAGCAGGAAAAATAAAAGAGAGAGAGAGAGAGAAAGAGAATGGTATTACTAAATTTCAGGGGGTGAAGTCACCCGGCAGAAAGTGGAATAACCACAAGAGGGGTTGGTGGTGTAAACAAGATACCGTGCTGTCATACGCACTGCCCTGGCATATAGACTAGAGGACAACGCACTACCTCGGCATATAGACTGGAGGACAACGCACTGCCTTGGCATAGAGACTGGAGTACACATGCCCTAGCTTTTTCCTTTTCCTCTTTCCGCTGCATCAGGCTCTGAAATCGCCTGCCAGTGTCTCCCATTGGCTGAAACACAACCGGTAGCAGCTGACAAAACAACCATGAAAACTGCTTCCAGGGGTCATCCCACCTGGAACACCTCTCAATATATGGGAAGAATAAGGAACAGGTTTGAAAGTAAACAAGCCCTGGACAGACTCAAATGCATGTGATACATTTAATCACATTTTATGATTTTTTTTTTATATTCTTGCAAGCTAATATTTATATTTAACTCTCAGGAGTAGATATGCAGAATGTTCAATTGGAAGATATCTAGTAGACTGGCAGAGAAAATAGTCTACACAGCTCTAATAAAATAAGAACCAACTATAGGTATTATATATGTGCCTGCTGGTGTGAATATTGCTCTTCTTTTCTAATATGAAAATTTGTACCATACAAAACAGCGTTTAAATATTCAATACCATATTCAGAACTTGAGAATTCTAACCACATAATAACTAGCAATGATTTCACTCAAGTAGATATTTTATGTATTCTCCCATGAATCACACTATGAAAATTTCTGATTTCTCTCATTCTGGGGTTAGATTATGATGTAAATTATTCTGGGAAGAAGCCGCACACAAAAGCCATCAAGTGTTTCAAGAGGAAACAGCAGGCTCTCAAAAATCTATGGAAAGTCTAATTGAATCTGGGGAAATACTTGCCTGATTAGGTTCTTTTATTGGACTCTGAAGTTATAAGAATGATAGCTTAAATCATTCCCATGGAATAGAGACAGAAGACAGTCAAAGTCATTTTGAATACACAAATATAATAACTTGCTCATTAGTTATCAAGAAGCTATAATTAGGAATGTCCTTTTGAGTACTGAATATTTTAGGCTAAAACACTGTTTACATCATACTTTATGTATGCCAAGTAAAGTCTTTACATGAGATGGTCCAATCAAGGAATGCCTTGGTCAACTTCTTATGACTGTAAACATGAGCTATGTGAGTTTTCTCTAATCTCTACTTCCAGCTGTGCCATGCAAATCCAACCTGCAAGAAATTGCAGAACTGATTTTACTAAATACTTACTTTCACAATGATGTTCCTTTATAGGGATAAACATGAAACTCTTAGACTTATATTCAAGATATATTATGAATCAATTTTCATTCTGTCTTTTTATGCATTACATCTTACATGTTAATAAAAGTACTGGGAGATTTTTCCAAATGATGACAACTTTCTGTATTTCCTGCTGTTTTTCTAAGACTATTTTTGCTTTAGAAGACTTTCTCAACAATACTCAGATAATATAACTATGTACACAAAAATCAATCCATCGACTAATCCAATAAATCTTTAAAGTCTGTGAAGCATTTTTGTATACTTATTTTCAGGTGTTCCTCAAAACCCTTTTATAAGGTAAGTTGGATGGGGGTGAATATGAGATTATTTGGAGCAGATTTGACAGGAAATAATATATTAGAAAATGCTGAGGAGGATGAGCCTCTTGGCAAAACATATCAGTCAAGTAGCTATTTTATGTATTCTCCCATGAATCACACTATGAAAATTTCTGATTTCTCTCATTCTGGGGTTAGATTGTTTCTCTCCTTTTCCTTCCTACTAGAATTAAAAAAGATAGAAAGCAGGAGCTAACTATTCGTAACCTTATAACCTTCCTGGCAACTAAAAAGGTTAAAATTCAAGACAGAAGCTAAAATGAAAGAAGAAATTGAGGCAAGATTTTTATGTAAAGACATCACTTTATGACTGGCAGAGAGAAAATGACTACAAAGCCCAGACAAATACCCAGACGTGCGCAGAAAGAGTGACTGTCTTTGTTTATTTAGAACACTAATATAAACTTGGAAAGAGGAAGGAAGAGTAATCTCCTTAGGCATTACACTGCTATAAAGAGAAAAAAAAGTAC
>NW_022297494.1:0-1034 GCF_002776525.5 Piliocolobus tephrosceles
TTATGAAACTGATAAATAAACTATAATCAGCAGGGTTATTATAAGGGGTAAATAAGGAAATTTATGTATATCGGTAAGCACAATGTCACAATTAATACAAAGTTACCCTTTTTATTTTTCCTGCACTTCATGTACAAATGGGTCAGTTAATTTTTTGTTTATGACATATAATTATCATTTATACATAACATATATTTAATTATTTTTATATTTTTAGCAGTGAAATAATACATGCATGTTTTCCCCGTCTCAAACACATGCATTCATATAAACATATGCATCTATATACCTACATATCTATGTATGAATATACACATGGACATCGGTATTTCTCAGCAAATATGTATCATGATAATCAGAGATATTGCAACCAACAAAGACTAAAATAAACCATGATTGCAAGAATTTTAGATACCACCTTAGTAAAATATCAGATTGAGCTGCTAAATTTCTTTCAGCCCTAAGTCATTGTGTTTTTTCTGAGCATCCTAGAGGACTGTGACTCTATTATCAGGACAGAAACACCGTGACCCAGGGTACTTCTGCGAATTTCTGATGCAGGGGATTTTAAGGGCTAGATCAGCAGGATGGGAGTGTTGACACTCCAAGTGAAATAAATTCCTGAATTGATTATCCCCATCCTAAAACAGATTTTTTTTTTTTTTTTAATACAGACTCTTGCTCTGTCGCCCTGGCTGGAGTGTAGTGTTAGGATCTCTGCTCACTGTAATTGCCTCCTGGGTTCAAGCGATTCTCCTGCTTCAGCCTCCTGAGTAGCTGGGATTACAGGCAAGCACCACCATGCCCAGCTAATTTGTGTATTTTTAGTAGAAATGGGGTTTCACCATTTTGGCCAGGCTGGTCTTGAACTCCTGACCTCAGGTGATCCACCTGCCTTGGCCTCCCAAAGTGCTGGAATTACAGGTGAGAGCAACCGCGCCTGACCCTAAAACAGATTGTTACTTGATTGATTTCCGAGTTCCAAGGGGAAATACAAAAGTCGAACTTGAGAGAAAGTAAAAGTGGAGTAAGGC
>NW_022297495.1:0-1032 GCF_002776525.5 Piliocolobus tephrosceles
TTCTCTTCTTTAAGAAGAGCTTTCAAGATATTCAATGATTAAATTGCGGGAGGGTCAGAATAAAGAGCCAACCATTCAGGAAATTTTGCATGGATTCAGGTAGCAGATGATGGAAAAGTAGATTAGAATGTTGATAGAAATAATGATGCCTACATTTACAAAAATAGTGGCAACTTCATGTTTTGTGGAAAAATTATTAACACAGACAAAACACTTGAAGTGTCTCTGGCCTGTAGTTAGTTACTCATAAATATTATTAATTTTGCAATTATTGTTATTTTGTTATTATTGCTAATACTACTAATTACTTAACATGTGCAGGTCACTTGAGATATCATTTTTCATTTAATAGAGCCAGATTTTTCAGTACATCAGAATTATATTCTCTTGCAGAGTCATAGTTGACAGACACCTGTGAAGAGACCACCAAACAGGCTTTGTGTGAGCAACATGGCTGTTTATTTCACCTGGGTGCAGGCAGGCTGAGTCCGAAAAGAGAATCAGCAAAGGGAGATAAGGGTGGGGCTGTTTTATAGGATTTGGATAGGTAAAGGAAAATTACAGTCAAAGGGGTATTGTTCTCTGGGAGGCAGGAGTGGGGGTCACAAGGTGCTCAGTTGGGGAGATTTTTGAGCCAGGATGAGCCAGGAAAAGGAATTTCACAGGATAATATCATCGCTTAAGGCAAGGACCTGCCATTTTCACTTCTTTTTGGGGTCCCTGACTTCCCACTGCAATGAGCTAGTTGAAATTCTAAAATTCTCCCATAGGTAATGAGGATCTTCACCAGTATTGTAGCTTAAAACACTTCCCCAAGAAAATAAATATGGTCCTTTAATATTTGCAGACAAACTCAGTGATCACTTGATCTTACTAAAGCATTTAAATCATTCTTCATTGAGACCTCAGGGGTTTATATATTGCAGCATAAACATACCCTATGAAAGCAGATGATTTTTGCCATATGACAAGCAACTGATTAAAGCTCCCTGTGTCAACTTGTCTTAACATCATAGCTGCCTGACAGAGAAG
>NW_022297496.1:0-1181 GCF_002776525.5 Piliocolobus tephrosceles
CCTCAGCTGGACACAGGGGAGCATCTCAAATTTTCTGCAGGCCAAAATAGTGCTGTATTAGTGCCCTAACCTGCTCATCCACATTCTTGTGATTCTCTGTAAACAGCCCCTTCATCCACCCAGCTGCTCAGGTGAAAATCTCAAATCCTCCTCCAGTCCTTCCTCCCCGAACCTCTCATGCAGCCCTCTGCCTTCCTAGGACACTGAGCACTGCTCACTCCCAGCGCCAGATGGGATGCTGTCTGAGTGGCTGCCTCCCACTTGGCATGAAGTGTGACCTCTTGCCCAGTGTGGTGGCTTACGCCTGTAGTCACAGCACTTTGGGAGGCTGAGGCGGGCAGATCGCTTGAGGCCAGGAGACTGGGACCAGCCTAACCAATATGGTGAAACTAAAATACAACAATTAGCCAGGCATGGTAATGCGTGCCTATCATCCCAGCTACCCTACCCAGGAGGCTGAGGCAGGAAAATTCTTGAACCTGGGAGGCAGAGGTTGCAGTGAGCCAAGGTCACACCACTGCACTCCAGCCTGGGCAACGGAGTGAGACTCTGTCGCAAATTAAAGAAAAAAGAAGAAGGAGAAGGAGAAGAAATGTGACCTCTCTAAGGCAAGGCAGTGTCCCACTCTGATTCACTTCCATGTGTAAAACAGGACCTGCACCCTGAGGGCACTCACTCAGGGAGGCTGCTGGGATGGGTGGATGCACAGTTAAGGTCTTCATGGTGGCTGGGGCTGACCCCATCCCCATCACTCTTCCCACACACACCTGCACACTCATCACTCCCACGCTCGCACCCACCACTGAAAGCCTGGCCCCTAATCTGATTTGCCTAACAAGGTCCCCGGATGAAAAAAACATGCTTCCCTATGTCTCCCCTGCTAGGGCCCCACCGTGTTCTGGAATGTACTCAGGGATCAGGAGAACAAAACCTCAGGGAGTGAAAGGACATTCCAGGGTGCCAGCCTCTGTATCTCCCTCCATGCCCTCACCCCTGCCTGACACACCCTCACCCCTGTACCTGGCCCTACCAACCCTTAAAGTCTCACCAAGTTCAGTGGTGGCAGCCACACCCTAAAGTGACTGACCCCCCAATGACCTATGCCCTTATATAGTCTTCCTGACCTTGGGTACCAGCAAAATAGGTGACTGGCTTCTAACCCATAGAGCCTGGCAAAAGCA
>NW_022297499.1:0-1590 GCF_002776525.5 Piliocolobus tephrosceles
AGACTCCTTAATTATTATGGCCATGAGACATTACTTCAGCCTGTGATTGGTCCCAGGCCAACGTCTCAGGCCAAGCTGACACTTCAACTCCTTCTTAGTTCACGGTCAACTGGCAAGGCTGAGCTCAGTAGCTTCTGTAAGTCATCACTTCATGTCCCGATGAATCCAAGTACAAGGTTCACGGTCCAGCTGAACAATGCTTCCCCCAAGACACCATTCCTTTACTTCTCTGCCTTTAGAAACAGTAAATCCTAGCCTCATAGTAGGTCAACCACTGTGAAGAGTCTTTTACTTTCACTTTTAAAAGTTTTGCTTCCAACTCTTTGCATCCATTTCCTTCATTTTCTTGGTCATGCCTCACAATTAGAGATTGCTACATTGTGGTGCATTAATGAGACTGCAAGGATTGAAGTCTGGGAATTGAGCTCTGGGATGCATCATTCTTCCGAGACCAACTGACAAACTGGCCTCACACTGTGACACACACCCATGGCAGCCGTCAACAATACAGTGGTCAGCAACACAGGCTGGAATGGGTCAGCCTAGAAACCTGAGGGACAACAACAAGCAGCGATCATTATGCATTTTGGAAGTTCAAAGGAAGAGACAAAGAATCAAGGAGAAAATTTAACGTAATACTTGTAAAAAAGGCAACAATTTAAGACAATCAATAAGCACCCAACAGGTTCAACAAACTCCAAGTAACAGAAACTCAAAGAAACAAACTCAGAATTACCTGGTAATTACTATCGAGAACAAATACAAAGAGAATTTTGAGGATTTTCAAGAGAAGCAAGGGAAGTAGCTAGTCACGCAAAAGGGACCTTCAAAAATAACCAGTGGACTTCTTATCTGTCTTACCTGTCTTCTTAGTACCAGCTACTCGGGAGGATGAGGCAGGAGATTGGCGGGAACCTGAGAGGCGGAGCTTGCAGTGAACCGAGATCCCACCACTGCACTCCACAGCCTGGGTGACAGAGCCAGATCCTGTCTCAAAGAAGAAAGAAAGAAAGAAAAAGAAAGAAAGAAAGAAAGAAAGAAAGAAAGAAAGAAAGAAAGAAAGAAAGAAAGAAAGGAAGGAAGGAAGGAAGGAAGGAAGGAAGGAAGGAAGGAAGAAAGGAAGGAAGGAAGGAAGGAAGGAAGGAAGGAAGGAAGGAAGGAAGGAAGGAAGAAAGAAAGAAAGAAAGAAAGAAAGAAAGAAAGAAAGAAAGAAAGAAAGAAAGAAAATAGAAATGTCTTATGGAGTACTTCAGAGTAGAAAGAACACACACTCAAAAGCCATATGAATAAGCAATTTTAAGGTCAAGTTAAATACATGAAAAATTATCCAAGATGAAATAATTTACAATGTGCACCTCCACAATTTGTTCTCAATGTAACTGAAAACAATAATATATTTAATAAAAAAGAAATCTACGACTAACTTTCATTTTTGACATGCAATGCATAAAGGTATAATTTTGATAATTCAGTAAATGAAACAGTGCGGTTAAGTTACATGGGAGTAAAGGTTTTGGATGTTACTAAATGTAAGCTAGTATAACTTTAAAATTGTTATAACATTAGAATGTTCAATATAATCGTCATAGC
>NW_022297500.1:0-1319 GCF_002776525.5 Piliocolobus tephrosceles
CCATGACAGGAATTGGGGATTAGACATGCTTCATTATGACCTCTTCCCTTTGGAATTCAGGAAAAGCCAATCAAGGTTAACATCAATACAGACCATTAGTCTGATAAGAAACATTTACACTCTATTAGTTTTGAAGCCTATGATCTGAAGGCTTCATCTGCATTATAAATCTGTGGTCTGCACAACCCCTTATCATGACCCAGACATTCCTTTAAATTGATGATAACTCTTTCAACCAATTGCCAATCAGAAAACTTAAATCTACCTGTAACATGAAAGCTCCAGTTTTGAGTTCTCCTGTGCTTATGGGCTGGCCCAATGTATATCTTAAATGTATTTGATTAATGTCTCATGTCTTTCTAAAATATGCAAAACCAAGCTTCACCAAGACCACCTTGGGCACGTGTTCTCCAGGTCTCCTGAGGGCTGTGTCATGGGCCATGGTCACTCTAATTTTGCTCAGAGTAAATCTATTCAAATGTTTTGCAGAATTTGACTCTTTTTTTTTTTTATCACATCTTAGCAGTGAGAGGTCAATGCCATAAAATAATTAGAGCTATGACCACAACTACATCTACCTGTAAAATGTGATACTAGAGTACAGTATTCTTGTCCTTCCTCTTTCCTAAGAACTAGCTAATTAGGATGGGTGATACCACATCTGGATCCAAGTTCTGGAGCTCCACCGGGACAATTCGATTTTCTATTTAGAGTCAGGTTAAGTCTCTCTTGCCTGGATCACCATGTGGCTGTAATCCCAGGGTCACTAGGAACCCTCTCACAATGACCTGTGTGTCTGCGAGACGTTTGAGGATGTCCTGTGCAGACTTGGACCAGGCTGACAAGAGTGTCTAATTCTGGTTCCATCTCAGAGTAAGATAAATGAGGCACCCAATGTTTGTTTCTCTCCTCATGGAAGGAAGTTCCTTGGTTGGTATCCGGAGGAGAGTTTCTCCAGTTTCTTGGTATTTGGGTGAAAAACAAGGAGGAGGTCTGGAGACTCAAACTGATAAACCAATTACCTCCACCTCATATGCCATGAGAAAAATAGGCGAAGCAGTCATGGTCCCTACCATCTAGGAACTTTCAGTCTGGAGCAACTGGATAAATGGTAGAATTCAGCACCATGTCATCAGTACAATGAAGGGAGGTGTGCAGGGGACTTGGGCTTCATTGGGACTACATCCCTTATGCTGTTGTGACTTCTGATGTCACCACCTGAAGGGCTATTCATACACAGAAGAGTTGTGATGGTTGTTGTTGCTATTTCTAGTTTTTTTTAACCTTGTTAAGAACACATATTTAGCTTCTAATAAAAT
>NW_022297503.1:0-1004 GCF_002776525.5 Piliocolobus tephrosceles
AAAGCCAAACCCTGTTGCTGGGTTTCTCCCTCTGGGCAATAAACTGTTTAATGAAACTATAAAGAAATATATCTCACAGAAACCTTAAAATTTCTGACCAAACTAAACAGTAACCCTGTCTAAACTTAATTTGAAAATATAATCCATTTTTATATAACCAACATGATTGTTAATCCTAAACTGATATTGAGACGTAATATCAAGAAATATGAATTATAACTAGGACGGAAGACACTGCGAAGCAACACCAGAATGCAAATTTCAGAAGTTCCAGATGCATCTATTTGATTCTTCTCTATTTTCTTCTTTAGTAATCTTGCTAGCAGTCTAGCAATATTGTTGATCATTTAAAAAAAACAGCTCCTGGATTCATAGATTTTTTGAAGGTTTTTTTTGTGTCTCTGTTTCCTTCGGTTCTGCTCTGATCTTAGTTATTTCTAGAAGAAGGATAAATTCCTGGATACATAAACCCTCCTAAGACTAAACCAGGAAGAAGTTGAATCCCTGAATAGACCAATAGGAGGCTCTGAAATTGAGGCAACAATTAATAGCCTACTAACCAAAAAATTCCAGGACCAGATGGATTCACAGTTGATTTCTACCAGAGGTACAAGGAGGAGCTGGTACTCTTCCTTCTGAAACTATTCCAATCATTAGAAAAAGACTGAATCCTCCCTAACTCATTTTATGAGGCCAGCATCATCCTGATACCAACGCCTGGCAGAGACACGATAAAAAAAGAGAACTTTAGACCAATATCCCTGATGAACATTGATGCAAAAATCCTCAATAAAATACTGGCAAACCAAATCCAGCAGCACATCAAAAAGCTTATCCACCATGATCAAGTGGGCTTCATCCCTGTGATGCAAGGCTGGTTCAACATATGGAAATCAATAAATGTAATCCAGCATATAAACATAACAAAAGACAAAAACCACATGATTATCTCAATAGATGCAGAAAAGGCCTCTGACAAAATTCAACAGCTCTTCATGCTAAAA
>NW_022297503.1:1104-1573 GCF_002776525.5 Piliocolobus tephrosceles
GCAATGCAGGGATACTCTCTGTCACCACCCTTATTCAACAAGTTCTGGCCAGGGCAATCAGGCAAGATAAATAAATAAAGGGTATTCAGTTAGGAAATGAGGAAGTAAAATTGTCCGTGTTTGCAGATGACATGATTGTACATTTAGAAAACTGCATCATCTCAGCCCAAAGTCTCCTTAACCTGATGAGCAACTTCAGCAAAGTCTCAGGATACAAAATCAATGTGCAACAATAATAAGCATTGGTATACACCAATAACAGACAAACAGCCAAATCATAAGTGAACTCCCATTCACAATTGCTTCAAAGAGAATAAAATACCTAGGAATCCAACTCACAAGGGAAGTGAAGGACCTCTTCAAGGAGAACTATAAACTACTGCTCAAGGAAATAAAAGAGGATACAAACAAATGGAAGAACATTCCATGCTCATGGACAGGAAGAATCAATATTGTGAAAATGGCCATA
>NW_022297504.1:0-1915 GCF_002776525.5 Piliocolobus tephrosceles
TGATGTCATTGTAAAATGGTGTAGCTGCTATGCAAAAAGTGTATGGAGATTCCTTAGAAGATTACCATATTAAGATAACTACCATATTACTCAGCAATCCTATTTCTGGGTATACCTCCAAAATAATTGAATACAGAATCTTGAAGAAATATCTGCATGGCCACATTCATTGCAGTGTTATTCATAATTGCCAAGGTTTAGAAACAAAACAAATGTCCATCTGAGAATAAATGGATGAAGAAAATATGGCATACACATTCAATGGAATATTACTTAGCTTTAAAAGAAGGAGATGCTGATAGATGATACAATATGGAAGAAACTTGAAGACATTAAGTGAAAAAAATCAATGACAAAATGACAAATATTGCAGGATTCTACTTATATGAGACATCTGAGGTAATTAAACTCAAAGAAATAGAAAATAGAATGTTGATTGCCAGGAGTGTGTAAAAGGGGAAAATGGGGTGTTGTCCAATGGATACAGAATTTCAGTCATGCAAGATGAAAGAGTTCTAGAGATCTGTTTTCAATAATGGGTATATAGTTAACAATACTATAAACAACATTTTTTAAGAGGAAAACTTTAGGTTATATATATTTACCACAATAAGATAGAATGTATATGTTATATATTTTAACACAATGAAAAGTATATATGTTTGTGCATATATACACACACATACACATATATATGAATACATACATTTATGTGTGTATAATATATAATGCACTTATATATGAATATATATGCTATATCAGATACATGAATATATAATATATATATAGATGTATATTCATATGTATGATATATGAAATATATATGATGTAGCAATATATCATGATATATGATATATATCATATAAGTAATATATCACATATGTCACTTATATCAATATATAATAACTATAATTATGAAGTTCTAGTCTGTGAACATTGGATACTTACTCACAATTTCAATCTTGGGCTTTGGTTTCATTCCGTAATGGAGGAAAATAATCTGCTCTGAAAAATTCCGTCTTACCCAAGCTCAAACCAGCATTCCATTTTTGTCACAACTGAACATTAAGTAAAATGAGAAATAGAACTGTTTGCTTTTTTATTCATATTATACATATATATGTATTCTCCTGTTCTTTGTTACTTATTTAAAACTTTTAAATGATTTTATTTTTTATTTTCTAATGAATTAACATCTCATTTAAACTATCTTTTCTTCTTTCCTTAGTTTTCAGTGAATTGATACTGCATTTTTCTGTTGAATAATTTATAGCTCTGAATTTTACACATAAGCACCACTCTATTATTTGAAATGTAATTCTGAAATTGTCCATGTGTTCTAAGAAGAATATAATCAGAACTTTGGCCCAAATTATTGAGGGTAACATTTATCGATTAACTGTTAAATTGATAATTTAATGATTATCAATTATCAACAATATTCATCACGATATATAAGGTTGTATTATTTAGTTTGTATTCTGCCTTTTGAACTTTGCTAAAAATTTTTTTATGCCCTCATCATGCTGTCAGGCAGAAAAGGAGAACCAATAAATATTTTCAGTTGTGCATATCCCAAGAACTCTATCCATATTTTTCTGTCAAAATTTTGTCAAGAATGATTGTTTCCTCTCTCACATTTATTTATTTGCTTCTTTGTTTATGTTAAGTAGTAAATTTGATGAGATGAGAATGATCCAGTAGCTGGGAAGGGTTGATGTATTGTAGAAAGCAACAAGGTCACTAGGAGTTATGAAGAAAAGTAAAGTTCCAAAAAATGGATTAACTTGGGCAGAGGCTAAGACATGTCTCATTGTGTAAAATGAAATAGTACATTATTGTGTTGAAAACAGATATTTGTTGGTATTGTTGTTGTTATTGGCAGGAAGTTGATAGCATTTCTGTAGAATGGCTG
>NW_022297504.1:2015-2413 GCF_002776525.5 Piliocolobus tephrosceles
TAAGCCTCACCTTACAAAGTTTGCTTTGTAAGGTGAGGCTTATAATGTGGTTACAACTTCATACCTTAGGATATCCTCTTTCTTCTGCTGGAAACACTTTCTCATATCTTCAAAAGGTTAACTCCTGTTCACACTTCAAGACGTGACTCAGTTTCCTCCTGTTACAGAAACCCTTTTATAACATTCCCAAGCAAAATTTTATTTTGTCCTATTATTATGCTTTCATAACACACTGTATTTTCCTCTACTGTGGCATTTTTAGGTTTCTTTTTTTTTTACTCTTCTGTTTTCTCTATTAAATACAAATTCTTTGAAGTCATAGTCTTTGAAGAATTTTAATCTCTAGTGTCAAGTATGTAGTCAACATCCAATGAATATCTGTTGAATAAATAAATGAG
>NW_022297505.1:0-2037 GCF_002776525.5 Piliocolobus tephrosceles
CTAGGATTTGAAGTAATGAATAAATGTGGAATAGCTTTAAGAAATAATGTTGTTCATTGACAAAGAATAAGCACAGTACAACTGGGTATTGGATTCTAGGTATATTTGGTTTTCCAGTTTCTGGTATCATCTTAGGAGAAGGCCAATGTCACTCATTTTGATTATTTTCATAGTTTCTTTTTGTTGTTCTGATTTTCCCCTCCCTAAAATATTTTAATATGATCCCTTCATCCTTAGTATTTTCAAGTTTTGCCAAAATTTGTCTTAACGTGGGTCTTTTTTCTTTTATTGTACTTGTTCTATTTTCTTTGGAACATTATTTTTTTCAAGTTCAGGAATTTTGACTCTATTAATTCTGGAAAATATGGTTGCTTTCACTTTGTTCAATCTATTAACTTGATGTTGCAATCAAAATTACCTAATTTCCTTTTGTTTTCTCTCTTGGTTGATATCTTCTTGACTCTCTCTCTCTTCCATTTATTCACAAATATGATCCGTATATATTCATTTTAAATCATTCTGTTGAATTTTTACGGTCTGCTGCCACATTTTCACTTTGAAAACTCTTGTCTTATGGATGCCTTTTTATAGTGTCATTTTTCTGTTCCATGGTTTCAATACACTGTCTTATTTCTGTGAGGATGCTAATTTTTAAATAATCTTTTGATATCTGTACTGTTTCTATTTATTCCATGTTTTCTTGTTTTCTGTTTCTTGCTATCTCTGTAGTCTGGCTGAAAGTCTAACAACCCTGGCAATATTGACTTCTGGTGAAGATGCCCAGCAACAGAAACTCATCTATTGTTGGCAAAAAAATGCAAGATGGTATAGGCACTTTTGAAGACAGTTTGGGAGTTTCTTATATAACAAGATATAGTCTCACCATACCACCCTAGAAGTCTTGCTGTTAGGTTTTCACCCAATTAATTTTAAGATATATGTACACAAATGACTATGTATGAATGTTTTTAATGGATTTCTTTATAATTGCCAAACCCTGGGAACAAACAAGATGTCTTTTTATATGCTGGGGAGGTTTGTCCCTTCCAAATCTCGTGTTGAAATGTGATTCCCAATGTTGGAATCGGGGCCTGGTGGGAGGTCATTCCATTAAGGGGGTGCATCTCCAATGAATGGTTTAGCACCATCCCCGTATGTGTAAGTGCATTTTTTTCAGTTCATTAACACAAGATCTGGTTGTTTAAATGTTTGCCAACTCCTCACACCACTCTCTTGCTTTTGTGCTTACCATGTTGACATGCTGGCTCTCTGTTGACTGCTGTCATGATTGTAAGCTTCCTGAGGCCTCACTAGAGGCAGATGCCACCATCATGCTTCCTGTAAAACCCACAGAACCATTAGCCAACTAAGTATTTTTTACCTAGCCTCAGGTGTTTCTTTTCTTTTGAGACAGAGTCTCACTCTGTCACCCAGGCTGGAGTACAGTGGCATGATCTTGGCTCACTGCAAACTCTGCCTCTTGGGTTAAAGTGATTCTCCTGCCTCAGCCTCCCAAGTAGCTGGGACTACAGGTGCCCGCTACCATGCCCAGCTAATATTTTTGTACTTTCAGTACAGATGGGGTTTCACCGTGTTAGCCAGGATGGTCCCGATCTCCTGACCTCGTGATCCACCCACCTAGGCCTCCCAAAGTGCTGGGATTACAGATGTGAGCCACCGTGCCCATCCCAGGTATTTCTTTATAGCAATGCAAGAATGGCTTAACACATCCTTCAGTAGGTACATGGATAAGCAAACTAAGGTATACTCATACAATAAAATACAATTCAGAACTGTTTTAGTCTATTTTGTGCTGATACAACAAAATACCTGAGACTGAGTAATTTGTAAAGAACTGACATTTCTTTCTCACAGTTTTGGAGTCTAGGAATCCCAAGATGAAGTGCTGGCATCTAGTGAGGCCTTCTTGCTGCATCCTTACTTTGAAGAAAGAGAAACTAGAGCTGAAGATCAAGCTAGCAAGTCAGCTGAACGATTCAAGAAGCCTCTTTTATAAAAGCCTTAGTCCCATTAATG
>NW_022297506.1:0-429 GCF_002776525.5 Piliocolobus tephrosceles
AGGAGGGGCAGATCACCTATAAAGAGCACCCCATTCATCAGGCTAACGAACAGCAGATCATTCAGCAGAAACCGTACAAGCCAGAAGAGACTGGGAGCCTATATTCAGTATTCTTCAACCAAGAACCTCATATCCAATCAAACTAAGCCCCATAAGCCAAAGAGATGTAAGATCCTTTTTAGACGAGTAAATGCTAAGGGAATACAGGGACCTACTACACCTTTAAGACCTGCCTTACAAGAGGTCCTGAAGGGTATGATAAATATGGAAAAGAAAGACCATTAACAGCTGCCACAAAAAAACACACGTAAGTACATGGACCATTGATACCATAAAGCAAGCACATAATCACATATGTATAATAACCAGCTAACAACACTAAGACAGAATAAAATCCACACATATCAACATCAACCTTGTATGTAAATG
>NW_022297506.1:529-9880 GCF_002776525.5 Piliocolobus tephrosceles
GACAGAATAAAATCCACACATATCAACATCAACCTTGTATGTAAATGGGTGAAACACACACTTAAAAGGCACAGAGTGGCAAGTTGGATAAAGAAACAGGAGCCAACTCTATGCTGTCTTCGAGATATCCATCTCACAGTCAATGACACTCATAGATTCAAATAAAATGATGGAGAAAAATCTACCAAGAAAATGAAAAAAAAAAAAACACATATTGCTATTCAAATTTGAGAAAAATAAAACAGACTTTAAAACAATAAAGATAAAAAAAAGACAAAGAAGGGCATTACACATTAGTAAAGAGGTCAATTCAACAAGAAAACCTAAATATCCTAAATATGTATTCACCCAGAAAAAGAGCACCTAGATTTATAAAATCAAGTTCTTAGGGATCATTGAAGAAATGCGGCTACCCACACAGTAACAATGAGAACCTTCAACATCCCGCTGACGGTATTAGATCATTAAGGCAGAAAACTAACAAAAATATTAGGGACTGGAACATTGACACTTGACCAAATGGATCTAACAGACATCTACAGAACTCTTCACCACAAAACAACAGTCACTCTTCTCATCTGCACATGGCATATACTCTAAAATCAGCCAAATAATCAACCATAAAATAATCCTCAGCAAATTCACAGAAACTGAAATATCAACCACACTCATAGACGGCAGTGTAATACAAGTAGAAATTAGTACTAACAAAAATCACTCAAAACCATACAATTACATGAAAATTAAACAACCTTCTTACTGAATCACTTGCGTAAGCAATGAAATTGAGAGAGAAATCAAAAAATCCTTTGAAGCTAAGGAGAACGAGGATATAAAATATGAGAATTTCTGGGACACAGCAAAAAACACTGATAAGAAGAAAGTTTACAATGTAAAACACTCACATCAAAAAGTTAAACATCTCAAATTAAAAACCCATTATCACAACTAGGGGAACTAGAGAAATAAAAGTAAACCAACCCCAAAGCTAGCAGGAAAGAAAAATAATGCAAAACAGAGTTGGACAGAATAAAATTGGGAGGTGAAAAACCATACAAAAGATTAACACACTTATTAATTGGTTATTTGAAAGAATAAATAAGATGGATAGACTTCTAGTTAGACTAAAAAAGCCAAAAGACATACATGCAATAATAAATGACAAAAGGAACTTTACAACTGATCCCACAGAAATATGAAAAACCCTCAGACACTATTAGAAAAAAACTGTATGCCCACGAACTAGAAAACCTAGAGGAAATGAATAAATTCCTGGAAATATACAGTCTCCCAAAATTGAGCCAGGAAAAAGTTAAATCCCTGAAGAGAAAAATAATGAGTTCCAAAAGTGAATTAGTAGTAAAAATCCTACCAACCAGAAAAAAGACCAAGACCAGATGGATTCACAGACACATTCTTCCAAATGTATAAGGAAGAGCTGATATCATTCCTACTGAAACTATTCCAAATAATTCAGGAGGAGGTACTTCTCCCTCACTCATTCTATGTGGCCAGCATCATTCTGATACCAAAACCTGGCAGAGACACAGCAAAAAAAAAAACTTAAAACTTCTGGACACAAAATCCTAAACAAAATACTTGCAAGCCAAATCCAGCACCACATCAAAAAGCTAATCCTCCACTATAATGTAGGCTTTATCCCTGGGATGAAAGGATGGTTCAACATATGAAAATTAATAGATGTGATTCATCACATAAAAATAATTTTAAAAAACTATATGATCCTCTCAATAAATGCAGAAAAGACTTTTGATGTAATCCAACATCCCTTCAATTAAAAACCTTCAACAAACCAGGCTTTTAAAGAACATACCTCAAAGTAATAACAGTCATCTATGACCAACACACAGGCAACATCATACTGAACATGGAGAAGCTAGAAGCATTGAGTACCAGAATGAGACAATGATGCCCAATCCCATCACTCCTATATAGCGTAGTAATGGAAATCCCAGCCAGAGAAATCAAGCAATAGGAAGATATACAAGGCATCCAAATAGAAAGAGATTAAGTCAAACTATCTCTGTATATAGATTATATCATTCTGTACCTAGAAAACACCATAGTCACTGCCTAAAACCTCCTAAATCTGATAAACAACTTCAGCAAAGTATAAGGATACAAAATCACTGTATAAAAATTGGTAGCATTTATATACGCCAATAACATCCAAGATGAGAGCCAAATCCAGAATGCAATCTCATTCACAATAGCCACAGAAAGAATAAATTACCTAGGAATCTAGCTAACCAGGGAGTTGAAAGATGGGAAAATATTACATACTCATGGATAGGAAGAATCCGTTTTTTGGAAATGGCCATACTGCCGAAAGCAATTTAGAGATTGAATGCTATCCTATCAAACTACCAATGGCATTTTTCACAGAACTAAAAAACAAAACGAAACCCTACTTTAAAATTTGTATGAAGCCTAAAAAGAGCCCGAATATACAAGGCAACCCTAAGCAAAACGAACAAAGCTAGAGGCACCACACTAGCTGAATTCAAACTATACTACAGAGCTACAGTAACCAAAACATCATGGTAGTGGTACACACGTAGACACACAGAGTAACAGAACAGTTTGCAGAGCCCAGAAATAAAGTCATACACCTACAACTATCTGTCCTTTGACAAAGTTGACAAATAAAGCAATTGGGAAATAACTCCCTAATCAATAAATGGTGCAGGGATTACTGGTTAGCCATATGCAGAAGTTGAAACTGGATCCCTTCTGAAGCAGCCTTGTTGTCTGGGATGATATCCGAGGTTCATTTTCTCATGACAAGGAAATCAAGGACATGGACACACAAGAAGTGAGCTTAAGAGCAGAGGTTTAACAGGTTCTTTAAGGATTAAAATGTAAAAGATTAATATGTGAATGGTGCCCATGGGAAATGAGAATACTTTGAGCCAGGAGAATCAAGATTATCATTCATATTTATTTTATATTATATATGAGAATACTGGCGAGAGAATACTGGACAAAATAAGTTTTCAAAGTTACACAACAAATGAGCGATGGATTACAATGTATTTTAGGCTGGGCACAGTGGCTCACGCCTGTAATCCTAGCATTTTGGGAGGCTGAGATGGGCGGATCACATGAGGTCAGGAGTTCGAGACCAGCCTGGCCAATATGGTGAAACCCCATCTCTACTAAAAATATTAAAAAAAAGCCAGATATGGTGTTGGGCACCTGTAAACCCAGCTACTCGGGAGGCTAAGGCAGGAGAATCACTTGAACCCAAGAGGCGGATGTTGCAGTGAGCCAACATTGCACCAGTGCACTCCAGCCTGGGCAACAAGAGCAAAACTCTGCCTCAAAAAACATTAATTTCAGGCTTTATAATATTATAAAATGGAATTAAAATTAAAGACTAAAACATTTTTATAAAAAGGACAATTTTTTTAAAAAATAAGTAAAAACTTTTCTTATGTACATTTACCCAAGTTGAAATATGGCCATGTGAAAAAGAGATTTGCCAAATGAGAATCTGGGATTTTAGCTTGAACATCCATTCTTGGATACATCATAATGTGAGCTTCCTAGAGGAAGACAATATGTCTGCTTTGCTCAACTTTGCATCTCTAGGATTTACCACAATGTTTGGCACATGATATACAAAGACTAAATCAATATTTTTAAAGAAAATAATGAAAATAGTTTGTATAATTTCAACTTTCTCAAATATTTTAAAGGCAATATAATTTGCGTGTCTGGTTTATCGCTCAAATCATCAATCAGGTTGTATTCTATATATCTTCTTTCCTACTCTATTTCCAGGAAGTCCACTAGTCCTAGAAAAGCATGAAGCAGAGCCATTCTCATTGGTTCACAGACCTGCAGCCTTATATGGATCTGCTCCAGCTGACCAGAGGCTTATTAGCATGATATTTCTATACTCTTGTATGTTACTGACTTTTTCAGTGCTTTATTATAGGACAATAGCTGAACAATAGAAGACTTTTTTCCCTTATTATTGTTAGTTTTAATTTTTGTTTCCATTTTTTGGTTATTTTTGTTGGCTTGTTAAGTTTTGGGTTAAAAAAATGAATAAAACAAACTACCTAAAATATTCAATGTTCATATAAAGCATAAATTAATAGCATCATTTCACATATCAAAACGTGGAACCTGAGGGTGCAAATTCACCCAAGGAGTAGAAACAATTCCTAAAGCAAGACAGAAAACAGCTCATGATAAATGTTCCCCATGTTACAGTTTAACTTTCGTTTAAACATTTAAAATGGTTTAAAGTACATTACAGAATTACACAAATAACACACTGGTCTATTCTCCTGTTGCTTGTACTCCCCTCATTTTAAGCTTATTTCATTAAGTGACAATAGGAATCATTAAGCTAAATGCATACTCTGCATATTAAAATTTTTGTATGCAAAGATTTCCAGGTTTTAATTGAAGTGAAACTTAGTAGTAATCTAACGGAATGCACAGTCACCTAGTCATGTTACTATCAGGCCACTGAGGATAATTGAGGACTGAAGGCATTTAATGAGAACAAAAATATTAGTTTCAGATTTTGTACCTAGAGAGATATAGAATCATTGGGGTGGCAGAACAGAGAACAGCATAGATATCCAAACTTCCAAATTCTCATATTTAAAAGCTCATCTCATGACCTTCTCAAGTTTTCTCTAGGCCTGGGTTGTGTCCGTGAAAGACAAACGCACTGGGGTATTTATATCTAATGGAGAAAATAATAAAGCAGTGCAACTGGATAGCTGTTGATGGGAGCAATTGATACTGTATAATTTGTTGATTTCATTATGTGAGCACACATATTTAATTTATATTTAATAATTAATAGGATTTAATAATTTTATTAATAAGATGCTGAGAGTGATAATCAGCAATTAAACATTACTTGGAAAAATCACAAGTGTTTCTTGGCAGTACGGAATGAGACTCACTTCCCGGACTGGGAGGGCAGAAAAAGCTCAGTTCAAAGCTGTATTCAGAATGGCAGCAAATTTTGAACTCTTAGTCTCATCACTGCTGCTACCTCAAAGTCAAGACTGACTGGGAAGGAAAGGGCCTCCAAAACATGAAGTTAGGAATATCTGGGTAACACATTTCAAATATTCAATTCCTATGGCCTGCAGAAATGGTCCACTGCTCCCTGTTGAAAGCTAGGTCTACCCCCTGTGCTTAAAGGCAGAGACTGTTTTAATCTTCCTCTAACTACCTTCTGGTTACAACATCATTAAGTAAGGCTGTATCACAAGATAACAGAGTTGGAGAAGTTCTAGGCCTTAAATGAAAGAAAAAAGCTGCACACTGAATGACTTGCAGAACTAGCCAACTTGTACAAGCAAGAACTGGGAGTGTTATGTATGGAAATAAATGTCAAGAGTGTTAAATCAGGGCGGGGGGCAGTGAAATGTGAAGTTGGATAAAGGTAAGTTTATTCATGTGAGATTCCTCTTCCAGTTCATACAATTTAATACTCTGGAAAAGACCTTGGGTATTGCACCAACCAGTACTCATATGGTTAATGGAAACTTGGAAAAGCCAGTGGATTACAGTATAAAATAGAAGTATTTGGACTACTGTGATACAGAGTGAAGTAAGGCATCAAAAGGTTCTGAGCATTAGATACACTAAAGTGGATATAGTATGTAATATTGGGATACTCAGAAGATGACTGTGTTCCTGGTGGACGCCTCCTTTACAAAAACAATAAGGAGCATATTAATGCGAGAGGCACCAGCATCACTGAGAAGCACTGTGTATGTGTTCTCTAAAGTTCACAGCTGATGGTAGGAGATACAGTTACCGAACTACACTACATGATAGCAGTGGGGAAGGCACGTTCCTGAAAGGATACAAGCCAAGTTGTTTATTGCTGTCAAAACCAGGCCAGAGAGAAAGCTGGAGGACTCACATAGAATTGTGGAAACAGTTAATAGCATATGGTGTTCCCTTCAAGCTAAAAACAAATGATTCCGTCTAGTACCTCTCACTATTAAGAAGAAAGCATGGCACATTGTAGGCCTCCTTTGGGTTCCTGAGGAAGCATATTCTGCACTTAGGAATCCTGCTGAACTCATACAGTTGATGACATATCGTACTCAGCTTTGAATGAGGTCAAGAGTAAGCATAGGCTTTGCAGCAACCCCAGATTAAGATCTAAGAGGTCCTGTCATTTGGGATATATGACCTAGTAGAGAATCACAATATAGACCTCTACTGTTCTGAAGCAAGTTACATTGGAAAAAGAGAACTAAACACCTTTCAAAAAACTGTTCCTAGTATACAAATTCATACTTGTACAGATTGCCTGATGATGGGACATAAACTATCTATGTAGAAAGAACTGCTATAACCTGGCTTTTATCATACATGCCAAGTCATAGGCTGAATTGGACCACCAGGAATCAGTTGCAGGATGTAAGTAATGCATTCATTACCAAACAAAAGCACAGGACACAAAATGTCTGTACAGGAAGTAGCCTAGATCCCCCACATTATCTACCACTTTTCTCCTGGCTTATTGCCTCAGAGCACACATGGGAGTCCCTTGACAGAGGAGGAAGAAGTCAAATATTGGTACATGGATGAATAAACTCAGCAGCTGATGCACATTGAAAATGGATGACAGTTGTACTATAGCCCTATTTAGAAATGACATAGAGAGACAGTGATGAGGGAAAATCCTCCAAGAGTGCTGAATTCCAGGTGTTATATGTGGTCTCCTAATTTGTCTGGTGGTTCTATCATTTAGGAGATATGATCCAGTGAGACCCAGGGTTTTAGAGATATCTGTGTTGGGAGAAGACACCATGTAAATTTTATGACAAGGCCTAAAGAAGAATTGCAATATAGACATATATTGTTCCACAGCAAGTTAGTTACATTGGAAGCAAGGAACTAAACACCTTTCAAAAAACTGTTCCTATTACGCCAGTTGGCCCCAGTCCTGAGGTTAGAATTTATATGGATTCACAGGCTGGTTGCTGAATGGAACCAGAAAGAGATATCGAATGATTGGGTTGAAAAACTTCTGTGGAAGAAACATATGCATGGACCTATGAGAATAATCAGGTGTGAAGATCTGCATCACATGTTAATATCCACCAGAGAGCATATATCAAAGTTGAAGCTACAATCAATCAAGTAAACAAAATGACTCAGTTGGTATGCTACAACCAGCCTCTGCATTGGTCGGCCACACTTATGCTGATACAGTAGGGTCATTTACAAAGTAGCTACGTTGGCTGAGAGGATGATTATTCATAAATGCCAAAGCAAGGGTTCCCTGTTCCCAAAGCCGATTTATCTATTACTGCTGCCCTAACTACAAGAAACAGATACATACTAAGTTCTCTATATGTCACCATCTTTTAAAGAGAACATACACACTTGGCAACTTGACTACATTAATCCATTTCATCCTAGAAGAGACAGCAATCATCTAAAGTGGAATACATTTATACTCTTTTTTTGAGAGAGAGAGAGAGTCTCACTGTGTCACCCAGGCTGGAGTGCAGTGGCATGATCTCGACTCACTGAAACCTGGGTCTCCAGGGCCCAAGTGATTCTCATGCCTCAGCCTCTCAAGTATCTGAGATTACAGGAGTATGACACCACCCCTGGCTAATGTTTGCATTTTTAGTAGAGATCGGATTTCACTATGCTGCCCAGGCTGGTCTGGAACCCCTGGCCTCAAGCAATCTGCTTGCCTCAGCCTCCCAAAGTGCTGGGATTACAGACATGGGCCACTGTGCCTGGCTGGAATATAATACAAATCTTGATATGAATTTCCCTTAACTGTCCACAAGACCTAAATCAGCAGTACTATCCTAGAGCTCACAGAATATGTGATCCTTTACACAGGATCCCACATAACCAATGAACCTACTCTAGAGCAAGAAAGTTGTATCATGTTCTGGCACTATCTGGAAGCAAATGACTTCATATGATGTTGGAATAACCTAAAGAACGTATAGCTGAGACATCAGCTACAAAATGATGCCCTATAAGGATCAGACACTTTCAGCCAGGATTCAGTGTGTACTCTCAATCAATCATAATTGTACATTATTGTATCTACAGTAAAGTGTATGAGGTCAGGAACTAAGTAGAATTCACTGTGCCCTAACTGAAGAATTTGTGATTTTCTTTTTTACAACTCTAGGTTCTACGTTTAAGTCCTGTCTTCAAGATTGCAAAAGTCAATCTCACATATAGATAAATAAAAAAAGGTGATTTGCTATTGTAAAAATTTTCAAAGAATACCCAGCTAAATGTAGAATAAAATATGAGTGTCTAAGAAGCTACATTGACTATGCTTTAGAATAATAGGTCATTATACACGTGGAGGAAGTTTCAGAATAATCTTATCTCATCCTCTGCATTTATCAATGAAAAGATTAAAGGACCAGGAAGTCTGGGGGTTTTTCTCATGTTGCATGACTAGCTAGGGATGTAAGAGTAAGTATAACCTTACTATGTCAATTCTCTGTAAATGTATATGTTTACTTGATTGGGACACTTATTTGAAAAGTTCCATATGAAAAAATTGTATTCTGTACTTTATTTTCTAATTAATTGTTTGTGTTAAGGAAGGTAAATGAAATGTGTAATCGGGATAAATGTTTTAGTTTAATTAAACTAATAAAATAATAATGGATACAACAGCAAGAAAACTTTCAAAATTGTTAATAAATTGAATAGTCAGCTAAAAATCCATTGTCACTTTGTATAAGGGAAGCAAAGTGAAAAACTGTGAAGAATACATATAACCTTCTAAATATTTCCCAGGGATCAATTTAAAGCAAAGAATAAGAAAGAAATATTTATTAAACTCTCCCAAAGGCATATAAACAGAAGAAATTGCAAAGAAAAAAGTAATCAAATCTTTTCATAGCAGATTAAACTCAAGAGCTTTTCTAAGACAGTAATTTCTTACTATAATGTCTAGAGAACAGGAAGAATGAGGAAGAAAGCAAAATCCTTTCAAGGTGTTAATGGGTAGGTGTTGAACTTTTTCAACTCCCATGTTAATGGGGGTAGAAATGGTGAGGAGTAGGAGAGCAAGGATATAGATCACAGACTCGCATTTTCAAAGTTGTAAGGGTTTCTAGTTAGGTTTCAATTTCCCCAGGAAACAGATTACCATGTTTTTGATGATCTGTGAGATAATTTTCTCTGTTGTATATGTTTGGGCGATGAGTACAGTCACTGTATTCTGGGGTATCTTCTTAGTCTGCTTTGTGGCCTAATCTCCACTGTCTCAGATGAGTTCATTAGAGAGTATAAAGGTAGAAACAAGTCTTAGAGACAATGATGCTGTATGGGATGGCA
>NW_022297508.1:0-3377 GCF_002776525.5 Piliocolobus tephrosceles
AGACTGCACTCTTCAGAAAATTCCCAAGAATAAGAGTTTAACTGGCAAATTTTTATCGATTTTAAGATCCTGGAGCCTGTGATCCAAGTACACATCAAGTGACGCCAAGAAATCAGGAGGAAAAATGATGAGTAGGCTGTATGTGATGGGCATGAACAGTTAAAGAGTGAAGCCTGCTCCAGAACATGAAAATCTGTACTAGAATCACATGGATCTTTGGTAATGAGGATATGTATGGTAATTACATCACAGTAAACACAAAGGTAATGTCTTTAAAATAATGATGATGTAATTTTAAGATGATGATGAGGTTAGAAGATGTACTTCCTGTCCTTCCTTGAGAAGTTACAGCCTGGTTTCAGATAAAGGGAGAATTCAAATATTTAATTCCCACTAAAAGGGAAACATACAGGAAAGCTAGAGCTCTTTATTAGTATAATATTTACTAATTCATTAAGTGTATCTATTAAGTGGAGGACTATTCTATGCATCAGAAGTATAGAAACGAGCAGATTTGTGGAAGAGAGCTTCATACACAAATAGTAGTAGAAATAAGCAGACATAAAAAACAGACAAAAATAGAAATGAACAATTTGGTGCATATAAAGAACAATGTTTATGGTGAAAGGAATGAACTTATATTAACTGTGTAACCGCAGAAGGAGAACTTGATATTACTAGGATTTGAAGTAATGAATAAATGTGGAATAGCTTTAAGAAATAATGTTGTTCATTGACAAAGAATAAGCACAGTACAACTGGGTATTGGATTCTAGGTATATTTGGTTTTCCAGTTTCTGGTATCATCTTAGGAGAAGGCCAACGTCACTCATTTTGATTATTTTCATAGTTTCTTTTTGTTGTTCTGATTTTCCCCTCCCTAAAATATTTTAATATGATCCCTTTATCCTTAGTACTTTCAAATTTTGCCAAAATTTGTCTTAACGTGGGTCTTTTTTCTTTTATTGTACTTGTTCTATTTTCTTTGGAACATTATTTTTTTCAAGTTCAGGAATTTTGACTCTATTAATTCTGGAAAATACGGTTGCTTTCACTTTGTTCAATCTATTAATTTGATGTTGCAATCAAAATTACCTAATTTCCTTTTCTTTTCTCTCTTGGTTTATATCTTCTTGACTCTCTTTCTCTTCCATTTATTCACAAATATGATCCGTAGATATTCATTTTAAATCATTCTGTTGAATTTTTACGATCTGCTGCCACATTTTCACTTTGAAAACTCTTGTCTTATGGAAGTCTTTTTATAGTGTCATTTTTCTGTTCCATGGTTTCAATACACTGTCTTATTTCTGTGAGGATGCTAATTTTTAAATAATCTTTTGATATCTGTGCTGTTTCTATTTATTCCATATTTTCTTGTTTTCTGTTTGTTGCTATCTCTGTGGTCTGGCTAAAAATCTAACAACCCTGGCAATATTGACTTCTGGTGAAGATGCCCAGCAACAGGAACTCATCTATTGTTGGCAAAAAATGCAACATGGTATAGCCACTTTTGAAGACAGTTTGGGAGTTTCTTATGTAGCAAGATATAGTCTTACCATACCACCCCAGAAGTCTTGCTGTTAGGTTTTCACCCAACTAATTTTAAGATATATGTACACAAATGACTATGTATGAATGTTTGTAATGGTTTTCTTTATAATTACCAAACACTGGGAACAAACAAGATGTCTTTTTATATGCTGGGGAGGTTTGTCCCTTCCAAATCTCGTGTTGAAATATGATTCCAAATGTTGGAATCGGGGCCTGGTGGGAGGTCATTCCATTAAGGGGGTGCATCTCCAATGAATGGCTTAGCACCATCCCCGTATGTCATAAGTGAGTTTTTGTCAGTTCATTCACACAAGATCTGGTTGTTTAAATGTTTGCCAACTCCTCACACCACTCTCTTGCTTTTGTGCTTACCATGCTGACATGCTGGCTCTCTGTTGACTGCTGTCATGATTGTAAGCTTCCTGAGGCCTCACTTGAGGCAGATGCCATCATCATGCTTCCTGTAAAGCCCACAGAACCATTCGCCAACTAAGTATTTTTTACCTAGCCTCAGGTGTTTCTTTTCTTTTGAGACAGAGTCTCACTCTGTCACCCAGACTGGAGTACAGTGGCATGATCTTGGCTCACTGCAAACTCTGCCTCCTGGGTTAAAGTGACTCTCCTACCTCAGCCTCCCAAGTAGCTGGGACTACAGGTGCCCGCTACCATGCCCAGCTAGTATTTTTGTACTTTTAGTACAGATGGGGTTTCACTGTGTTAGCCAGGATGGTCCCGATCTTCTGACCTCGTGATCCACCCACCTAGGCCTCCCAAAGTGCTGGGATTACAGGTGTGAGCCACCGTGCCCATCCCAGGTGTTTCTTTATAGCAATGCAAGAATGGCTTAACACGTCATTCAGTAGGTACATGGATAAGCAAACTAAGGTATACTCATACAATAAAATACAATTCAGAACTGTTTTAGTCTATTTTGTGCTGATACAACAAAATACCTGAGACTGAGTAATTTGTAAAGAACTGACGTTTCTTTCTCACAGTTTTGGAGTCTGGGAATCCCAAGATGAAGGTGCTGGCATCTAGTGAGGCCTTCTTGCTGCATCCTTACTTAGAAGAAAGAGAAACTAGAGCTGAAGATCAAGCTAGCAAGCCAGCTGAACGCTTCAAGAAGCCTCTTTTATAAAAGCCTTAGTCCCATTAATGAGAAAGGAACCCTCATGATCTAATCATCTTGTAAAGGCCCCACTCCTTAATACCATCACATTGGCAACACTTGAATCTTGGCGAGGACCCATTCAAACCATAGCAAGAGATTAAAAGTAATAAGATAAAAAGAAACACTAAGACACAAATGAATCTTAAATACATATTACTAAGTGAAAAAAGCCAATCTGAAAAGGCATGTTACCATTAAATGACATTCTGGAGAACGCCAAGCTATTGAGATGATAAACAGGTAGTGCCTGTCATGAATGACACGGGAAGGGATTGAACAGGTACAGCACAGGACAGTGATGCTAATTTTATATGATACTGTGACAGTGGGTACACGACATAATATGTTTCTGAAGAACTTGATGCAAAAAATCAACCTAATACGTGCAAATAAAATAAATGTTTAGGATCTTCAGGGATCTCGTGATAAAATGCAAAAGGAGAGAATGGAACCTCACTGGATTATATGTGTGAAACAAACTTGCTGTAGGAGTTCAAGAGAAAAGGTAGAAACCTATGTATATTTGGAAATAAGTAGAGTCTCTAAGACTAAAGGCAAGCTGACCATAAGCCTGTACTCTCATTGAAGAAGTCATTTGCACAGGAATATGAGTTAATAATTCTGAAACCGCAATACATGAATAAAAGAA
>NW_022297510.1:0-3782 GCF_002776525.5 Piliocolobus tephrosceles
CCTGGTGTCTGCGGGAGGCGCGAGTGGGTTCTGCACATGCGCGGTCCAGCTGGGCGCTGTCGGATTCCTCCAGGTCTCCTCCCGGGGAGAGGGGACTGAGAACTTAGAGGAAAGGAGTTCTGAGAAACACCCCTTCCCTGCACCCTGCTGCCAGCCCCCACTTAATGCTAACCCACTACCCAGGACGCTCACTGGGCATTCACATTGCCCCACTCCTCCCAGAACAGGGTTCTACCCTCAGGAATTGTGCCCATGACAGCTTTGCTCCTAGGGTGTTCTGCCAAGAACACACACAGTGCCCGGAAGACTCCTGGCTCCTTTGAACCCCAGACACTGGATCTGTAGCAGGAACTTGTTTCCTTCCCCCATTCAGGCTTCTGGACCACCTGATCCTAATCTCTGCCTTTATAGACCCAGCAATCAGTCAGATGGTAGCCCTGCCTGGGCCTGCACTTGTAGCACAAACCAGTCCTTTAGTCAGTCCTGCCCTGCCCGCACCCATTACTCTTGATAGCTCCTTTCTCTCTTCTGCTTTTTTCTTCCTCACAAATCCTCTTTCCTGTGCCCACAGTGTGCCCAAGTCCATCTGTCACTTGCCTACGAGAATTCAGACGTTAGTGAGTTCAAGACCATGCCTTTAAACCTGGCTGTTGTAGGAGCAAACCCAAGTTGGATGCGGCTTAATGGTCTCTCTTTAGAATGAGGGAAGAATTTTTGCTCTTCTCCCTTTTTTTTTTTTTTTTTTTTTGAGACGGAGTCTTGCTCTGTCGCCCAGGCTGGAGTGCAGTGGCCGGATCTCAGCTCACTGCAAGCTCTGCCTCCCGGGTTCATGCCATTCTCCTGCCTCAGCCTCCGGAGTAGCTGGGACTACAGGCGCCCGCCACCTTGCCCGGCTAGTTTTTTGTATTTTTTAGTAGAGACGGGGTTTCACCGTGTTCGCCAGGATGGTCTCGATCTCCTGACCTCGTGATCCGCCCGTCTCGGCCTCCCAAAGTGCTGGGATTACAGGCTTGAGCCACCGCGCCTGGCCTCTTCTCCCTTTTCTTAAAGCATTTAGTTTGAAAACTTTTTGTTTTGTTTTTTTTGAGCCGGAGTCTCACTCTGTTGCCCAGGCTAGAGTGCAGTGCTGTGATCTCCGCTCACTGCAACCTCCACCTCCCGAGTTGAAGCAATTCTCCTGCCTCAGCCTCCTGAGTAGCTGGATTACAGGTCTGCACCATCACGCCCGGCTAATTTTTGTATTTTTAGTAGAGAGGGAGTTTCACCATGTTGGCCAGGCTGGTCTCGAACTCCTTACCTCAAGTGATTTGTCCGCCTCGGCCTCCCGAAGTGCTGGGATTACAGGCGTGAGCCACTGCGCCCGTCTTGAAAATTTTTATATTTACCTATTTTCTCTGCTTCTTTAAAATTTATATAAATCATTTTTATCAGTTAAGTAAGTCATTTGTCTTTTTTGAGTCAAACTTGTCCTTATCTAGGACCTGGAAACTATTGCTTTGAAATGTAAATAGCAAGAACAGATACCCTATCCCCCAGTTTCTGCAGGCGAGTAGGAGGCTGCCTTCAGCAGGTACCTAGCCTCACATTGCAAATCTACCTCCTGTCATGAAGATGTTGGAAGTTTATTTTTTCTTTTCTTTTTTTTTTGAGACGGAGTCTCGCTCTGTCACCCAGGCTGGAGTGCTGTGGCCGGATCTCAGCTCACTGCAAGCTCCGCCTCGCGGATTTACGCCATTCTCCTGCCTCAGCCTCCCGAGTAGCTGGGACTACAGGCGCCCGCCACCTCGCCCGGCTAGTTTTTTGTGGTTTTTAGTAGAGACGGGGTTTCACCGTGTTAGCCAGGATGGTCTTGATCTCCTGACCTCGTGATCCGCCCGTCTCGGCCTCCCAAAGTGCTGGGATTACAGGCTTGAGCCACCGCGCCCGGCGGAAGTTTATTTTTTCTGTGACTATTACCAATTAGAAAACCCAGATGAATTCTCAGATTACTAGGTAAAATTACAATAAGCTGTATATGACAAATGGTGTTGTCATGTCTTCTACTTGAGAATTATGGTGAGTTTCTATGTTTGTAGTCTCTTAGTAGATTGCCTTGTGATTGTGATTGCCTTAGTAGATTGTGATACACATCACATTTTGGTTTAATTATGTAAGAAAACATTTTCTTCTCTGTTGTGGGCAGTGTTTTAGGATTGGAGATGATTTTGCTTTTAGTTATATTTTCCACACACTGTCCGGAATCACCAGACATTATACACAAGTGCCCTCTAGGTTTCACTTTAGAGAAAAACCTTTCTCAGGATTCCACTCACAACCCACAATTTGGTGGCAAGGTGCACAAAGTGCAGCAAAGTGCTGCCCAAATCTGGAAACAGTATGGTCTCTCCTTCAATTTGAGATCTACAATCCCTTCTATAACAGTTATACTGGGTTTCTACAAAAATAACTTTTGAGTACTGCAATCAGTTATTCCTCCTTCGTCGGTGTGCCTGGCATCTTCAAATCTGACACTGATTCCGTGATCATGGGGCCCATAATCCCAATCAGGATCCCACATGTGCATTGATTAAACCTGAGAACTTCAACTCCCTTCTCCCTTTGCCCAAATGCCCACAAATGTGCATAGCTCACCAGCCCTCCAAGTCTTAAATGTGCAGTTCCAAATTCTGAATTTATGTCTTGGGATTTGAGAGAAGGACAACTTTTATCTGAGAAATACAAATTATTTTAATGATCAGACCCAGTAATGTGTTCAAATGAGACCGTAGTCATGTACTGTTCCCCTCTTTGAACTATTTGTCTTTTGAAATTGTGTTCTGTTGCTACAAATGGCTATACACTTTTCTTTTTTTTTTTTTTTTTGAGACGGGGTCTCTGTCGCCCAGGCTGGAGTGCCGTGGTGCGATCTCCGCTTATTGCAACCTGTGCCCCCGGGGTTCAAGTGATTCTCCTGCCTCAGCCTCTTGAGTTGCTGGGACTACAGGCACCCACGACCACGCCTGGCTAATTTTTTGTATTATTTAGTAGAGACGGGGTTTCACTGTGTTAGCCAGGATGGTCTTGATCCCCTGACCTCTTGATCCCTCCACCTCGGCCTCCCAACGTGCTGGGATTACAGGCGTGAGTCACCATGCCTGGCCACAAATGGCTATAAATTAACCTAATAATTTCATATTGGACACTATAACCCACACCTTATGTGTTAATTTATTTTATTTTATTTTATTATTTTTTGAGACGGAGTCTTGCTCTGCCGCCCAGGCTGGAGTGCAGTGGCGGGTTCTCAGCTCACTGCAAGCTCCGCCTCCCGGGTTGACGCCATTCTCCTGTCTCAGCCTCCCCAGTAGCTGGGACTACAGGCGCCCGCCTCCTCGCCCGGCTAGTTTTTTGTATTTTTTAGTAGAGACGGGGTTTCACCGTATTAGCCAGGATGGTCTCGATCTCCTGACCTCGTGATCCGCCTGTCTCGGCCTCCCAAAGTGCTGGGATTACAGGCTTGAGCCACCGCGCCCGGCCTTATGTGTTAATTTATATAGCCAGTCACTAACCACTTCTATAAGCCATTAAGAATTTCTGACAACTTTCTATCAGTTCCCTCTCTGCCTCCCTTTTTGCCTTTAAAAATATACTCCTCAGTTGGGTAGGGTGGCTCACGCCTATAATCCTAGCACTTAGGGAGGCAGAGGCGGGCAGATCAGCTGAGGTCCGGAGTTCGAGACCAGACTGGCCAATATGGTGAAACCCCGTCTCTACTAAAAAAAAAAAAAAAAAAAAAAAAAAAA
>NW_022297510.1:3882-9063 GCF_002776525.5 Piliocolobus tephrosceles
CCCGTGCCAGAGGTTGGGGTCAGCCAAAATGCCGCTGTTCCACAGCCTCGGGGACAAGAGTGATGAAATGTCATTAAAAAAAAAAAAAAAAAAATACATATATATATATATATATATAGACATATATCCACACGTGTATATACATGTATATATACATGTATACGTGTGTATATATACACATGTATACATACACATGCATGTATATGTATACATGTATATATATGTATACTCGTAACTGCTTCTAATTGGAGTGTATATTCAGGGCAGCTTTATATTCCCGTGTTGCATCTTCAAGCTTTGGCCCAAAAACTCTCTACTTATGTTTACCCCAGGTTTTTCCTTTTAGGTCAAAATATTCTTTAGAATGTGTTGAAGGAGCCTCCATGAGAGAATCTTTCCTTGGTTTTACTCTGCTTGCTATAATCCCTAAGAATGCTGAGGCACATTGATCCCATCTAGAATATGCACATAAAAGCTGACCTCTGCCTAGGATTCACAAGACAGGACCAGACTTTGGGTTGAAGACATAAAGAAAACTCATAGAAGACATTTTCTGCATCATGAGAGTTCATCATAGGTGGAGCCCTTTGAGTTTTCCAGATCTTGTCCGGTGACCTGCTATAGCTTTGTGGGAGGCTTCTGGTATCAACAGAATCCTGTGGCAGAATCTGTTACCTGTAAAAAAGCACCTTAGCAGTGGGAGTTCAGGGCCACAGAATATTCAGAGCCAAAGTCACAACTATGCCTCCCTGTAAACTGTGTTACTGGAGTAGAGTAGTTTTGTCCTTCCCCTTGCCTTAGAGTTAGCTGATGACGGACAGGGGCTATCACATCCGTATCCAGGATCTGCAGCTTCGCCAGGGCTGTTTTCATTTTCTGTTTGCATCCCACTAATTGAGCCTGAATCTCTCCTGCCTGGATCACTATGGGGACATCAGCCCAAGGTCACTGGGGACACTCTCACCAGCATCTGTATTTGAGACATCTGAAGATGTCCTGTGCAGACTGGGGTCAGTATGACAGCAAGGTCTAATTCTGCTCCCATTTTAGAGGAAGAGAAATGACTCCTTCAGGGTTTATTCCTCCCCTCACAGAATCTCCTTGATTTATACCCAGATAAGAGTTGCTCCAGTTTTCTAGTTTTTTTTTTTTTTGGTGAAAAGTGAGATCTGGAGACTCAAACTGATCCATAAGCTAATTGCTTCTATTTCATATGGTCCATTAGAAAAAGAGATGAAGCGGTCATGGTCCCTACCCTCAAGGAACTTGCAGTCTGGAGCACATGAATAAATGGTTGAGTTCAGCATCATGTGTTCAGTACAAAGACGGAAACTGTCCAGGACACTTAAGCTTCATTTGGGTTACTTCCCTTTTATTGTTTTGTGAGTTTTGATGCCACCACCTGAAAAGAGTATTCATTGACAGAAGTTGTTATTGTTAGTATTGTTTTCATCTTGCTGAGAATAAATATTTAGCTTTTAATATAATTGCTCTAGAGAAACATAAGGGATTTGGTTAAATTCCTTGTTGTATGTTATTAAAGACACAGAGAAGTGGCTAAAATAGATTAAAATTTCATAAAATCTGGGAATCAAATTTCTCTTGGGCAGGCTTAGAAAAGACGAAACTGAAAAAACTTAGTGGCATAAGAACAGAAATCTAGGGCCCACTCTCTGTCCTAACCCTGCCCAGATCCACCCTCTGCTAAACCTTGTCCAGGTCTGACCCCACACTGAAATCTCTTGGAATTGCTTAGAGGAGATCAGAGTTTGGAGTGACTACTCCTATTGCCTCTCCAGAGCTAGTGCTCCCAATTTCCTGAAACACGAAAGCAGATAAATGGGGAAAAGCTGTATATTTTTGGGCCTTAAAATCTTTTTTATACAATTAAAGCCAGTGTTTCTGGAGACATCTCATCTAGCAACCTGTCATCTCTGCAGTTTTAGTAGGTTTTTTTTTTCCCCCACAAATCTTAAATACAAACACAAAAATAAATTTCTCTGAATTGCATTTAATACATCCTTTGTTTCTTTGTGATGTATTTATATTGAGTGGTTATTCTATACCTTTAAAAAACAAATCAGTGGTAGGAAAATGGAAAGGAAATGGTAATTTTGGGCCCTGCATTTAAATCCTGAGAAGTATTGGACACCTCGTGCCCACCTCCCAGGATGTCCTGAGAATTAACACATAATGTGATTGTCTCAGCACAGTGCTCCGTCACATACTCCTGAGTATATAGTACGTGCTGCATCACTATCGCATTAATGCGGCGCACATGTTTTTCTTTTTTCTTTTTCTTTCTTTTTTTTTTGAGATGGAGTCTCAGTGTGTCGCCCAGGTGGAGTGCAAGTGGCGTGATCTCGGCTCACTGCAACCTCCACTTCCCGGATTCAAGTGACTCTTCTGCCTCAGCCTCCTGAGTAGCTGGGATTACAGGCCCACGCCACTACGCCCGGCTAATTTTTGTATTTTTAGTAGAGACAGGGTTTCACCATATTGGCCAGGATGGTCTCAAATTCCTGACCTTGTGATCCCCCCGCCTCTGCCTCCCAAAGTGCTGGGATTTACAGGCATGAGCCACTGCGCCTGGACCACATGTTGTTTTTCAAATGCAGACTTACTCAGACATTGACACCATCTCCAGCCTCTGTAAACTTTAAACATCTGGCAGAGAATGCTAATGCTTCAGGATGATGATTTGTGGTCTTGTCTTGGGATGAAAAGTATTTGTGTTGTGATAAGGTTGTTGGCGTAAGGGACTGTGCTGTGCCTGCTTTCTCTAGCCGAGTGGTAATATAATGTGTCTAGGTGGAGGAACATCAGCATTAACAGAAGACTTACTATAAGAAGCTAATTCATGAACTCTTCAAACCTGCAAAATTTTGTTACAGCGAGGCCTAGAATATCAAATAATTATTATGCGCATTGAAGCTTGAGAGGCAGTGCTTAGCTAAGTGACTCTCAGCACAGTCTTCCAGTAGGATCACATGTACAATTTGAAGAGAAATCACTTGTGCCCTCCCCACAGACCCCGTCTGTTGTTCTGGGTGGAAACATTTCTGATTTTTAAATTAAGTTCCTTGCATATTACAGCGAGGCCAAGGTCAAGCGTGAGGCATTCCAGATACTTTCATGAGAGGTGAGTTCAATCTTTTTTCCAGGAGGTCACAGGGCCTACTCTGCTTGGTTTTGGTAGGGGCAGGTCAGTGTAGCCCATTATTTTTATTGCAGGAACAGGAACTGTTGGAATGCCTTCCTTTTTCAGCGGAGCTATAGAATACTTTAGAGAACATTACTGGGTTGAAAGTTATTTTTTCAGATAATCCCAGTCAGTCACAGGTCAGAACTAGCTCTCTTAACTCATTTCACCTGTAGTCAAATTAAGACCTCTGTCACTTGATACATATATATTTTCAGGAACACTTAACATTCAGGGATGTGGCCATAGAATTCTCTCCAGAAGAGTGGAAATGCCTGGACCCTGCCCAGCAGAATTTATATAGAGATGTGATGTTGGAGAACTACAGAAACCTGGTCTCCCTGGGTGAGGATAACTTCAATACATAATTCCTAATACTCCCTCAGAGTTTGATTTTCTATTTTTGTAGAATGTCTCTTGGGAGCTTCTGCTTTGTGTGAATTAATTTCAGTTTCTTTCTTTAGGAAACTATTGGGAGTTTGCTGGTGTAAAAAAGAATATTGTTAAGATGTTTTATCTTTATGTAAACCTTCTCTTTTCTTGAGCTAATTTGTGTCCTCCATTCTAGGTTAGTGGTAATTCTCGAAATTCAATGACATAAAATATTGTTTCCCACATCTTAAAATGCAATTTGCACTGCTTATTTTGATTCAGTAGTACTTGGTAGTGGAACTTAGAACCCACAGATTTAAAATACTTAAATGTTTTAAGGATTCTGTCAGGAAACAATTTTTGGATTATCTAGGATTTTCCATAATTTCTCTTTTCTTCTTAGTATAGTATTAGGTAGGTAATTGGAGAATCCCTAACAGTAGTCATGTTAATTTTTGTTTTTGTTTTTGTTTTTTTTGTTTTTTGAGACGGAGTCTCGCTGTGTCGCCCAGGTTGGAGTGCAGTGGCAGGATCGCAGCTCACTGCAAGCTCCGCCTCCCGGGTTCACACCATTCTCCTGCCTCAGCCTCCTGAGTAGCTGGGACTACAGGCGCCTGCCACCTCGCCCGGCTAGTTTTTTGTATTTTTTAGTAGAGACGGGGTTTCACCGTGTTAGCCAGGATGGTCTCGATCTCCTGACCTCGTGATCCACCCATCTTGGCCTCCCAAAGTGCTGGGATTACAGGCTTGAGCCACCGCGCCCTGCCAAGTCATGTTAATTTTTAAAAATAAAACAGGTGTTGCTATCTCTAACCCAGACCTGGTCACCTTTCTGGAGCAAAGAAAGGAGCCCTACAATGTGAAGATACATGAGACAGTAGCCAAACACCCAGGTAGGTGACAGTGAATGAAGGAGAGGACACAGGCCAGGGGAACAAGGTCAAGAGGGAAGCCAGGCCTTCAAATGTAGTTTGGGAAACTCTGCTCCAATGTAAATAATTTCTGAAAAGACTGCATTTTTTCTCATATTCACGAATAGGGACATCTTTTGTCCCACGCTGTTAAATCTTCTAAGAATTCTCTTTTTTCTTTAGTGATCTCCCTTCAAGTTTACAGGGAGAGCCAATGTCTACTTTATCGTTTATAAGGGGCTGCATGATCTGACTGCTGTTCCATTGCTTTTGGAGACATGGGAATATGTGTATATTGAGCTCTATGTCAATATATTTTTTTCAAATATTCTTTTTTGTATCATGTCTAAAATGTGTAAGGTGAGTAGTGGACATATTGGAATTTGGTTCAGAAATCCCAGGAACACCAGAGAGAGATGTTGTATCTTTTCTGCTTAGTGATTTTTAATCCTATAGAGGTTGCAAATATAATTCTACAAAAATTCTTACTCAGCAGTTTTATCAGAACAAGCATTTTCCTAAATATGAAAAAAATGTAATGTTACTTCAGAATGTTATTGTTTTAGTATAAACTGAGATTCGTGATTTAAACTCTGTATGTGGAGAGGGCGGAGCAAGATGGCCGAATAGGAGCAGCTTCAGTCTCCAACTCCCAGCGCGAGCGACACAGAAGACCGGCGATTTCTGCATTTTCAA
>NW_022297512.1:0-1355 GCF_002776525.5 Piliocolobus tephrosceles
CCCAAAGCCAAGCAGGAAACAAAATTAAGTCTTCACTGAAGGAATCTGGGTGTCTGCTAGCTGCAGAGGAAACCCACTGCAATTCCAGCAGCCACTGCACTAAGGACTTTCAAATGTAGCCCTGAGTAGTTTCAGACAATTTTCTACAATAAAGGCATAGAAAAGATAGGGCATGGTCATCTACAAAAAAAAAAAAATCATAAAACAAATTGTGATCGTCTACAAAAGTGCAAAAATCATAAGACAAATAATTAGCTGACATGAGGAATCCGATAGCAGTATCTGTGGAACGTAGATTTTGAAATAGCTGCAGAAATACTTTGAAACATTTACACTCGATCCCACAGAAGGTCTCTGTGGAAATTCATAAGAAATTGCCAACATGTGCTTATTTTAATAACTAAAGTTTATTAATATCATGCTTGTGGACATAACAAAGACCACACAGTAGGTTCTATTAGAACTATTAATAAAAAGCCAAGTTTGCGAAATATTTAGAGAGATGTATTCTGAGCCAAATGTGAGGCCATGCCCTGTGACACAGTCCCACAAGATCTTGAGAACATGTGCCCAAAGTGGCTTGATTTCAGGTTAAATTTAATAACATCAATCGATACATGTGAGATATATGTCGACTTGGTCCATAAAGACAAAACCGCTAGAAGTGAGGCAATGTGGGGAGGAGATTACAGCTTACAGGTGAATTAAATGATTTTCTGATTGGCAATTGATTGAAAGACTTAAATTTTTATCAAAAGACCTGAAAGCAGAACGAAAAAATTGTCTGGGTTAAGATAACGGGTTTTTGAGAACAAAATTCTTTTTAGGTAGATGAAGTCTCTTATGTGACCAACCTTAGAGGCAATAGACAGCAAATATTTTCTATTAAGAAATTTAAAAGATACTAGACTCTCAGCTAATCTCCTCAGTATAACACAAACACCTTGAAAGGGAAGCAGATTATCTACAGAATGTAAATTTCTCTTGCAAAATTATAACCGTGCAGGGCGATTTTAAAATATGTCAAAGAAATATGTTTTAGGGTAAAAGATTTTAATTCCTTTCAAGGCCTGCTCTCTGTCATGTGATGCTATTCTTGAGTCAGGTTAGAATTTGGTATTTTACTGCTGCACGGAATCTGTTTTCTGAGCCTTAAGATCTGTTTTAATGAAAGTGTTGGTTACTTGTGCTTAAATTCCAAAGGGAGGAATGTATAATGAGGCATTTCTGATCTTCTATTTCTAACACAGCCTAAACTAGATTTTCTAGTGTCCATGGAACTCCTTGTTGAAGAGGAAGGTTCCATTGAGTCAGCTGGGTGCTTAGAATTCTACTTTTAATTCTTAGGAGATATA
>NW_022297513.1:0-7573 GCF_002776525.5 Piliocolobus tephrosceles
CAGTGAGCAGATTCTCATTGGTAACAAGCTCCATACTGCTGAGATACGGGGAAACGGAGAGGAGAAAGCTGGAGTATTGATCCTCCACTCCTTGAGTGTCAGCTCCCTGTCCTGTGTGTGGGTGGAAAGTACTCCAGCTGCTCTATAGCAAGTCCCAGGTGTTTGCAGTAAGAAGCTGCTGGCATGCATGGGAACCGTGAATGGCAAACACTTAAAGCAATTCCATGTTTAAGTATATAACCTCTTCATATCTTTTTTTTTTTTTGATAGAGTTTCACTCTTATTACCCAGATGGAGTGCAATGGTGCGACCTCAGCTCACTGCAAACTCCAACTTCCCGGGTTCAAGCGATTCTCCTGCCTCAGGCTTCCAAGTAGCTGGGACTACAGGCGCGCGCCACGACACCCAGCTAATTTTGTGTTTTTGGTGGAGACAAGGTTTCACCATGTTGGTCAGGCTGCTCGAACTCGTGACCTCAAGTGATACGCCCACCTCGGCCTCCCAAAGTGCTGGGATTACAGGCGTGAGCCACTGCACCTGGCAGATCTTTATTCTTTTTATGTAGTAAAAAGTATAAAGCCACACATGGTTTATTTGAAATATTTTATGATTTTAAAAAAAAATAAGGAGCAGGAAAACCAATTCTAAGTTCAAGTGAGGGATCGTGGTAGTTTGAACCAGAAGGTTGCATGTAGTAAGAAAGTGTGATTTAACATATATTTTAAAGTTGGAAGTAGCAGGATATTCTGATGGAGTTTGACTTTGGTTTGGGGCCCACTGAGTTTGAGGTGCCTTTGAGAAATGGAGGAAGAAGAGAGAGAATACAAGAAAAACTGGCCAGGCTCAGTGGCTCACGCCTGTAACACATTGGCTCAGCATGTTGGGAGGCAGAGACAGATAGATCCCTTGAGGCCAGCTTGGGCAACATGGCGAGGTCCCATCTCTACAAAAACTACAAAAGTTAGCTGGGCACTGTGGCACCCACCTGTAGTCCCATCTGCTCAGGGGCTGAGGTGGATGAATTGAGCCTGCGCAGTCATGTCTGCAGGGAGTTGTGGTTGTGCCATTGCACTGCAGCCTGGGTGACGGAAGAGACCCTGCCTCGAAAAACAAGCTGAAAGCAATGGAAGCATGCCTTCAGAATTCTAGAAAGAAAGTTATTTTCAATGGATAAAACTATATTCAGCCAAATAATCAAGGATGAAGGTAAAATAATACATTTTTAGGCAAGCAAAGACTCAGGAGTTACCTCCATGGACCCTTTCTTGGGAAGCTATTGGAGAAAATACTCCCGCAAAATGAAGGAGGAGACAAACCAGAGAATGACATGGATCCAGCAAATAGGATCCAACACAGGCAATATTCCAGCTATGGAGCTGGCTTAAAAAACAAACAAACAAACAAACAAACAAGAACAGTAGAAAGATTAATAGGTTAGCTGGGTGGAATGGCTCATGCCCGCAGTCCCAGCTACTCAGGAGGCTAAAAGCAAGAGGTTGGCTTGAGTCCAACATTTCCAGACCAGCCTGGCCACCATAGTGAGATTCCCTTCTCTTAAAAATAATAGGTTATCCCCAGATTTGGGGCATTTGGAAAGAAGTTCACTGAAGATAAAGCAAAAGTGAAAAAGCAAGGGGAAGCGTGTTAGGCAATCATTAATTCCAGGGCAGAAGGAAGTACAGGAGAGGAAGTAAGAGCACAGTACTCTGTTCTTCTAACAATGAGCAATATGTACTTACTCATAATGATGCGGTGACTGCTTAGGTCCTAACTCTGATAACTACATTGGGACAATATGGGAGGAAAAGTGAAGATAGTGATGGTGTAAGAGATAAATCTTCATCTGTCATTCAAGAAATCACTTAAAATGTGTAAAATAATCAAGAAATGACTAAGTAGTTATGTGAGGAGACAAACAGAAGACATTGCGAAAAGAGTTGAAAGTCATTGCTCTGGAGGATTAGGAGGGACAGGGCAGGGGATGGTTAGGATGCATTATAAACTGAAGAGGCTTTTTTAAATTACATGTATTAATATATGCACCCACTTGAAAAACTGAAAAAATAATAATTTGGAAAAACCCATGAAGGCAACGACCAGAAGGAAAAACTGAGAGAATGAAAAGTGCTTGTCTCTGGAGAGAACAAATGGCAGGACTTGCTTTCATTGTAAGACTTTTAGAGCGATTTGATTTTACTTAACCATTTTCATCTATTTCTTTAATAAAACAACTCTATCATAATAAAAAGTTACATTCATTCACAGAAAACAAACAAACAAAAACCTTTCCTGCACAGCCCACCTCATTCTCCCTGAATCCTCAGCCCTAATGAGGACTGTCTCCTTCTCACCTCCCTGGACTGGGCTTTTTACCACTGGAAAGTGGATGTGATTTCTAGTTTCTGCATGTCCTAGTTTATTGTGCTGCCAGTAAAATAAAATCAAAAACAATATTGAATAAATAATAAATAAAATAACCCATAGTGAGTAAAGGTTTACAATGTATTTTTTTGAGTCAAGATCTCATTCTGTGGCCTGGACTGGAGACCAGTGGTGCGATCATAGCTCACTGTAGCCTTGAACCCATAAGCTCAAGGGATCTTCCCATCTCAGCCTTCCCAATACCTGCGAATACAAGCGCCCACCACTGGGCCCAGCTAAGTTTACTTATTTTTGTATCTTTTAGAGATGAGCGTGTCACAATATTGTCCAAGCTGGTCTCCAACTTCTGATCTCAAGCAATCCTCTTGCCTTAGCATCCTGAACTGCTGGAATTACAGGGGTGAGCTGTCATGCCTGGCTTGTAATTGACTGACACCATCAAGGATTCCTTCTCCAAGTGTGGACACAGCAGCAGACGCCCCTTTTCTCTTGGGTCAGGACACTGGGTAGAGTGGAATAGCAGGACAACAAAGTCACTGCAGAAAGTGCCCATGTGGAAGAGGTCCAGCAGGAAGGGCCAACTGTCCCAGGGCCACCATATTTAGGGATAACTCCTCTTTCTGGGCAGGACTGTTCTGTGATTACTTTTGTATTCGCAATAGTTCTGAGGTCGTAGGATGATGAGACTCAAGACTGGCTGGGATTTGTTTTCAAAAAACCATCTCCAAGATTTGTTGATCTTTTGAATGGTTTGTAGTGTTGCAATTTCCTTCAGAACTTAACTCATTCTTAACATTTCACAGTCTACTTTCAGTTAATAATGTACTAGTACCCATAAATATAGAAATATTGCAATCATTTATCCTCTGCAAAATGTCCATCTTTTATGGTAAGATACTATATGGAATATATCTATATAGGTTGTAAGTCCCATGATAAAAAACTTTTTCTTATCTTTAAACATTTCTATGTATATAAAGTAAGAATAAATGAGGGGAGCAAGATAGCCTTTTGCACTTAGCTCAGTATTTAGCATTTTTGATCATCTTCATCTTTTCTGATCATCTCATTTTCCACCTGGTATCATTTGTCTCTAGCCTGAAGAATTTTCTTTACCAGTTGTTATTGTACAGATCTGCTGGCGAGAAATTCTCTTAATTTTCTTTTACCTGAAATAGCTCCTTATTTGCCTATCCTTGAAGGACATCTATGCTGGATATAGAATTCTTAGTTAACTTTTTTGTCCTCTGGCACTTTAAAGATGTTATTCTACTTTCTTTTGTTTCTATGGTTTCTAATAAGAAGACATGGGTCAGGACAAGAGGAAGAGAGAAACAAAAACTTGGAAAATAACATGGTAGACCTAAAACTTGTCATATCAGTAATGACAAAAACCTGTATGAATCAACACTCTAATGAAGGGCAGAGATTGTGTGACTTGGTTTAAAAAAACACGGAACCCAACCATATGCTCTTTCCAGACATGCACTTTGTTTGTTTGCTTAATTTAACTTTTATTTTTAGTTAAGGGGCACATGTGCAGGTTTATTATATAGGTAAACTTGTGTCATGGGGTTTTGTTGTACAGATTATTTCTGTACCCATTAGTACTCACCCAAGTATTAAGCCTGAGTACCCATTAGCTATTTTTCCTGATCCTCTCCCTCCTCCCACCCTCCACCCTCAAGTGGACCCCAGTGTGTGTTGTTCCCCTCTACACGCCCATGTATTCTCATCATTTAGCTCCCACTTGTAAGTGAGAACATGTGATATATAGTTTTCTGTTCCTGCATTAGTTTGCTAAGAATAATGGCCTCAAACTCCATCCATGTTCCTGCAAAGGACATAATCTTATTCTTTATGTGGCTGTATAGTATTCTATGTTGTGTGTGTGCCACATTTTCTTTATCCAGTCTACCATTAATGGGCATTTAGGTTGATTCCAAGTCTTTGCTATTGTGAATAGTGCTTCAGTAAACATATGTGTACATGTAAGACATGCACTTTCTTTTTTTATTTAACTTATTTTATTTTACTTTAAGTTCCAGGATACATGTGCAGAACGTGCAGGTTTGTTACTTGTGTGTAGTCTGCCATGGTGGTTTGCTGCACCCATTCACCCGTCCTCTAAGTTCCCTCCCCTCACCCCTGACTCCCCAACACGCCCTGGTGTGTGTTGCTCCTCTCACTGTTTCCATGTGTTCTCATTGTTCAACTCCCACTTAGGAGTGAGAACATGCGGTGTTAGGTTTTCTGTTCCCATGTTACTTTGCTGAGGATGATGACTTCCAGTTTCATCCATGTTTTTGCAAAGGACATGAACTCATTCCTTTTTATGGCTGTGTAGTGTTCCATGGTGTATATCTACCACATTTTCTTTACCCAGACTATCATTGATGGGCATGTGGGTTGGTTCCATGTCTTTGCTATTGAATATAGTGATTCAATAAACATACATGTACATGTGTCTTTATAGTAGAATGATTCATATTCCTTTGGGTGTATACCCAGTAATGGGGTTGCTGGGTCAAATAGTATTTCTGGTTCTAGATCTTTGAGGAATGGTCACACTGTCCTCCACAATGGTTGAACTATTTTACATTCCCACCAACAGTGGAAAAGCATTCCTATTTCTCCACAGTTTCACCAGCATCTATTGTTTCTTCACTTTTTAGTAATTATCATTCTGACTGGCAGGAGATAGTATATCATTGTGGTTTTGATTTGCTTTTCTCTAATGATCATTGATATTGAGCTTTTTTTCATATGTTTCTTCTGAGAAGTGTCTGTTCATATCCTTTGCCAAATTTTGATGGGGCTGTTTTTTTTTCTTGTAAATTTGTTTAAGTTCCTTGTAAACAAACATGTGAGCTCTCATCATTCTTGTTTAAACACCTAACAGGCATCCTAACCAGTGCAACATGGCAAGAAAATGAAATGAGACCAAGAGAAGGACAGGGCATGGCGCCTCACGCCTGTAATCCCTGCATTTTGGGAGGCTGAGGTGGGAGGATCACTTGAGTTCAGGAGTTGGAGACCAGCCTGATAGTGAGATCTCATGTCTACCAAATAAAAATAATTGTAAAAGAAAAAAGATCAATAGATAGGAAACGAAGAAACAAAAGTCTTTCTTTGTCACCAGCTTCACTGCATATGTAGAAAACACTAGGAGATTCTGAAAAAGTCTCTGGAATTAATCATTGAATTTGTAAACTAGTTCGTAAAATATATGTAATAAGTCACTTAGATGAACATGAAAAGATAGTAAACAATACTAGTCATCTAAGAAGTGCAAGTTAAAACCACAATGAGAAGCCAGCACACATCCCCTAGAATAGGCAAAGTTAAAAAGACATTTGATAAGTCTAAATACTGTCAAGAATATGGAAAAAATAGGAATGCCTGATATTGCTGGTAGGAATGCAAAAAATGTGGCAGTCAGCTTGTAAAGCGGTATGGCAACTTCTTATACAGTTACCCATCCATTACCACATGACCCAGCAATTCCACAAATATGTATTTATCCAAAAGAAATTAAAATGTAAGGCCACAATTGTAAGCAGTTATTTCTTTCTCTCTCTTTTTTTTTTTTTGAAACGGAGTGGCCCTCTGTCTCCCGAGCTGAAGTTCAGTGGCGGGATCTCGGCTCACTGCAAGCTCCGCCTCCCGGGTTCCCGCCACTCTCCTGCCTCAGCCTCCGGAGCAGCTGGGACCACAGGCGCCGCCACCGCGCCCGGCCAGTTTTTTTGTATTTTTTAAATAGAGACGGGGTTTCACCGTGTTAGCCAGGATGGTCTCGATCTCCTGATCTCGTGATCCGCCCGTCTCGGCCTCCCAAAGTGCTGGGGTTACAGGCTTCAGCCACCGCGCCCGGCCGTAAGCAGTTATTTCCAGTGGCTTCATTAATAACAAACCCTAGCTGGAGGAATCCACATGTCAATCAACTAGAGAATAGAGAAAGCAATGAATAAACTGGGATTCCAGCAATACTCAGCAGCTGCTCAGCAACAAAAATGAGTGAATGGCATCATCTCAAACATCGTTATGCTAAGTGAGAGACCAAACAAAGGACTACGTATCATACAATTGCATGTCCATTAAATTCTAGAAATTTAACTATTGCAGCGACAGAAAACAGAGCGGTGGTTGAGTGAAGGGAAGGGGTGAGGGAGGGAGGCAAGGATTAAATAGAAAGGGGCATAAAGAAAGTTTTTAGGGAAAAGAAACTGTTCTCTACAGTGCCACAGTTCAGGAGTGACTGGGTGGTGGGAACTAACAGGAGAGAAGGGTGTGAGGGATGAGGGCAGAGAGAAGGGCTGGGGAAGCAGGAGGTGAGGAAAAGGAGCAGAGGAAAGAATTATAAAGCAGTGGAAGAGCCTAGCAGGCGGTTCTTTGCATTTGGTATTCAATACATTTTGTTGGACTTCCTAAAAACTAATTGGCTCCTTACGATTAAAAAAAAAAAAAGAGTTACAAAAATATCAAGGGTCCAGATAAAATATGCACACTGCTTAGATGTGCAGAGTTCAGGAAAAGAGGCAGTGCTTGAGCGTCGGTGAAGAGCATTGGGTCTGCATGGAGCACTCGCTGCTTTGAGGTGAAGACTACAGGCTCCCGGTTGCAATAGACAGTAACAAACCCTGCTTCTTTGTATTCAGGAGACGTCTGGACTCACACAGGGAAACTCGGGCTAAGGAATGAAGGTAATTTTAAATGCAACAACGCAGAGCCACAGATCCGTAGTCTGGGAAAGTAAAACTTAAGAGCTTTGTAAACCTGTTTTGACACAGGTCTTTTACAAATTGGAATTCTAATCATTCCGGGATTACCAACATTGTGCTACCTACTGTATTAATAAACAAAAAGGAAACTTCGTCTCTATGAGAATCTTTATGTGGTGCCTTCAGACAAAACTTCACCAGGTTTAGAGAGAAAACCCCTGTCTCTACACCTCCATTCCCAGGGCGAGCTCACTCTCCGGCATGAAGTTCCCTGTGGTGAGTTTCCCTGTACAAAGGTCCAAGGGGAGCGGTAAGGAGTGGGAGGCAGGGAGTCCAGTTCAGTGACGGGGATTCCAGGACGAGTAGTGAAGGGGAAGGGGCTGGGCGCAACCTGGGGGGTCTCTCCCTGGTTTCCACAGACAGATCCTTGTCCAGGACTCAGGCAGACAGTGTGACAAAGAGGCTTGGTG
>NW_022297516.1:0-5995 GCF_002776525.5 Piliocolobus tephrosceles
TGGAGAGGATGTGGAGAAATAGGAACACTTTTACACTGTTGGTGGGATTGTAAACTAGTTCAACCATTATGGAAAACAGTATGGCGATTCCTCAAGGATCTAGAACTAGATGTACCATATGACCCAGCCATCCCACTACTGGGTATATACCCAAAGGATTATAAATTATGCTACTACAAAGACACATGCACACGTATGTTTATTGCGGCACTATTCACAATAGCAAAGACTTGGAATCAACCCAAATGTCCATCAGTGACAGACTGGATTAAGAAAATGTGGCACATATACACCATGGAATACTATGCAGCCATAAAAAAGGATGAGTTTGCGTCCTTTGTAGGGACATGGATGCAGCTGGAAACCATCATTCTTAGCAAACTATCACAAGAAGAGAAAACCAAACACCGCATGTTCTCACTCATAGGTGGGAACTGAACAATGAGCTCACTTGGACTCGGGAAGGGGAACATCACACACTGGGGCCTATCATGGGGAGGGGGGAGGGGGGAGGGATTGCATTGGGGAGTTATACCTGATATAAATGATGAATTGATGGGTGCTGACGAGTTGATGGGTGCAGCACACCAACATGGCACATGTATACATATGTAACCTGCACGTTATGCACATGTACCCTAGAACTTAAAGTATAATAAAAAATAAAAAATAAAAATAAAAAATAAAATTTTAATCAGAAGATATTTCCTTTTTCACCATAGTCATGAATGTGCTCCCGAAGGTCCCTTCGTGGATCCATCCATGACAGTTTCCAAGCTGTGTAATGTAAGGAAAGCTTTGTCTATGTGAGATGATTACACATAGAAAAGAGTAGTTTCCTGGAAAGCTTCTTTCCAGTTTGTGTCTGAGGCTATTTCCCTTTTGGCCTCTGGCATCAACATTCTCCCGAATATCACTTGGTACCTGTTTCTCCAAAAGGATTTCCCCGATGCTGTATGAAAAGAGGTACAACACTTTGACAGGAATGCACACGTCACAAAGCAATTCCTCACAAAGCTTCTCTCCAGGTTCGGTCTGATCATATTTCCTTTTTCACCGTAAGCCTCAACGTGCTCCCGAATATTTCATCACATGCTTAACATACACAGGGCTAGAAAACTGCTCCAAGACAAGAGAGCCTTATTGGAGTAAGAGGAATTAGGATGACACAGAGCATTTTCACAGAAAGCTTCCTTCTGGATTTTACCTGAGGGTACTTGTTTCTCCATATTCTAAGGATCGTTCCCAAATGTCCTTTCTCAGATTCCACAAAAACAGTGATTTCAAGCTGCTCAATCCAAAGTATTGTTTAACTCTAGGAGACGAATACACACATCACAAAGCAGTTGCTCAGAACGTTTCTGTGAAGGTTTCATTGGAAGACTTTTCTTTGCTCACCAAAATCCTCCAGGCGTCACTAAATATACCTTCACAGATCCTTCAAAGACAGAGTCTCAAAACTCGACATCATGGAGTAAGCATTAACCCTGTGAAGTGAATGTGCATATGAGAGAGCCGATTCTTGGAACGCTTCTTCCTCGATTTTATTTCAGTACATTTCACTGCTCGCCATAGTCCTCAAGGCGTTTCGAAATATCACTTTTTCAGTTTCACAGGAACATTGTTCGAATGCTGCCTTCTGAGAAAAGAGCTATAACTCCCTGAGTGGAATGTATACATTACAAAATAGTTTATCAGAAAGCTTCTATCCAGTTTTTATCGGAAGATATCTCCTCTTTCACCATAGGCCTGACTGTGCTCCCGAACGTCGCTTCGCGGACCTGTGCATGATGGAGTTTCAAAACTGCATATTATAATTAAAGTTTTAACTATGTGAGATGAATAAATATATCTAACACCAAGCAGTTTCACAAAAATCTTCTTTCCAACTTTAGTCTGAGGATATTTCCTTTTTCACCATAGTCGTCGCTATACTCCCAAATATCTCTTGGTAGCTTTTTGCCCAAAAGGGATTCCGGAATCCCCTAGGAGAAGAAAGGTATATTTCTGTGAGTGGAAGGCACACGTCACAAAGCAGTTCCTCAGAAATCTTCTCTCCAGTTTCTATCTGAAGACATTTCCGTTCTCACCCTAAGCTTGAGCCCTCCAGAATATACCTTTGCAGACTAAAAAAAAAAAAAACAGCGTTGTGATACTGCTCTATGAAAACAGAAGTTTAACTGTGTTAGCAGAATTCACGGGACACAGAGCAGTTTCACAGGAAGCTTCCTTCTGCTTTCTCTCTGAGGTTATTTCTTTTTCAGGATGTTCTAAAGAGCGTTTCCAAATGTCCTTTCTCAGATTCCACAGAAACAGTGATTTCAAACTGCTCAATCCAAACAATGACTTAACTCTAGGTGATGAATACAAATGTCACAAAAGAGTTGCGCAGAAAGCTTCTCTCCAATTTTCAATGGAAGACATTTCCTTGCCTCAAACAGGCCTCCAATCGCCACATACTATCCCTTCACAGAACCCTCAAAGACCGACTTTCAAACTGGAAAATGTAATCTTTAACCCCGTGAAAAGAATGGACATGACAGAGGGCAGTTCTTCGAGTGCTTCTTTCTGCTTTTTATTGGATCACATTTCACTTTTTGCGATAGTCTTCAATTTGCTCCGAATATCACTCTTTTGTTTTTACAGGAAGAATGTTTAAACTGTACCTTATGAGAAGAAAGTTATAACTCCCTGAGTGGAATACACACAACAGCAAGCAGTTTTTCAGAAAGCTTCTCTCCATTTTTTATCTGACTATATTTCCTATTTCACCATAGTCACTAATGTGATCCCAAATATCCCTTCGTGGATACACCCATGAGGGAGTTTCCAAGCTGCGTAATGTAAAGAAAGCTTCATCTATGTGAGATGAATAAACATAGCAAAAAGCAGATTCACAGAAAACTTCTTTCCAGTTTTTTCTGAAGATATTTCCTTTTTCACCATAGTCCAGAATGTGCTCCTGAAGGTCCCTTCGTGGATCTCTCCATGACAGTTTCCAAGGTGCATACTGTAAAGAAAGCTTTATCAATGTGAGATGATTACACATATCAAGAGTAGTTTCCTAGAAAGCTTCTGTCCAGTTTTTGTCTGAGACTATTTCCCTTTTCATCATCGACATCAACATGCTCCGTGACATCACTTGGTACCTGTGTCTCCAAAAGAGTTTCCCCGATGCAGTATGCAAAGAGAGGTATAACACTGTGACTGGAATGCACTCGTCACAAAGCAGTTCCTCGGAAAGCTTCTCTCCAGTTTCGGTCTGAACATATTTCCTTTTTCACCGTTAGCCTCAAAGTCCTCCCGAATATCCCATCACAAGCTAAACATACACAGGGCTAGACAACTGCTCTCTGAAAAGAGAAGCCCATCTGAGTGAGAGGAATTAAGACGACACAAAGCAGTTTCACAGAAAGCTTCCTTCTGGATTTTACCTGAGGGTACTTGTTTCTCCATATTCTAAGGATCGTTCCCAAATGTCCTTCCTCAGTTTCCACAAAAACAGTGATTTCCAGCTGCTCAATCTAAAGAATGGTTTAGCTCTATGAGACGAATACACACAACACAAAGCAGTTGCTCAGAACGTTTCTCTTCAGGTTTAATCGGAAAACGTTTCCTTGTTCACCACAAGCCTCTGGATGTCACTAAGTATGCTTGCACAGATTCTTCCAAGACAGAGTTTCGAAACTGGGCTACATGGAGTAAGCATTACCTCTATGAAGTGAATGGACATATCAGAGAACACATTCTTGGAACGATTCCTCCTCGATTTTATTTCAGTATATTTCACTATTCATCGTAGTCGTCAATGCATTCTGAAAAATCACTTTTTCGGTTTCACAGGAACAGTTTGCAAACACTGCCTTGTGAAAAAGAAAGCATAACTCCCTTAGTGGAATGTATACATTACAAAGTAGTTTCTCAGAAAGCGTCTTTCCACTTTTCATCTGAAGATATCTCCTCTTTCACCATAGGCCTGAATGTGCTCTTGAACACCCCTTCACAGATCCGTGCATGACGGAGTTTCCAAACTGTGTAGTATAATTAAAGTTTTAACTATGTTAGATGAATAAATATATCTAACACAACGCAGTTTCACAGAAATTTTCTTTCCGGTTTTTGTTTGAGGATAGTTCCTTTTTCACCATAGCTTTCCCTATACTCTGGAATATCTGTTTTGTACCTTTTTCTCCAAAAGAGATTCCGGAATCCTTTAAGAGAAGAAAGGTATATTTCTGTGAATGGAAAGTACACATCACTAAACAGCTCCTCAGAAAGCTTCTCTCCAGTTTCTATATGAAGAAGTGTCCTTTCTCACAGTGAGTTTCAGAGCACTCCTGAATATTCTTTCTCAGACTAAAAAAAAAAACAGTGTTATGATACAGCTCAATGAAAAGGGAAGCTAAACTGTGTGAGTGGAATTCACGTGACACAGAGCAGTTTCACAGAAAGCTTCCTTCTGTTTTCTCTCTGAGGTTATTTCTTTTTCAGGATTTTCTAAAGAGCATTTCCAAATGTCCTTTCTCAGATTCTACAGAAACGGTGGTTTCAAACTGCTCAATCAAAAGAATGATTAAAATCTATGAGATGAATACAAACATCACAAAACTGTTGTGCAGATAGCTTCTCTCTGATTTTCGATGGAAGTCATTTCCTTGCCTCACACAGGCCTCCGGTCGCCACTTACTATCCCTTCGCAGAAACCTCAAGGACCGCCTTTCAACATGGAAATATAAAGTAAGCTTTAACCCTGTGAGAAGAATGGACATGCCAGAGAGCACTTTCTTCGAGTGCTTCTTTCTTTTTTTTATTGGACGACATTTCACTTTTTGCCATAGTCTTCAATGTGCTCCGAATATCACTCTTTTGGTTTTACAGCAGCAGCGTTCAAACTGTGGCTTATGAGAAGAAAGTTATAACACCCTGAGTCTAATGCACACATCACCAGTTTCTCTGAAAGGTTTCCTCCAGTTTTTACCTGAGTATATTTCTTCTTTCACCATAGGCCCGAATGTGATCCCAAATATCCCTTCGAAGATCAATCCATGAGGGAGTTTCCAAGGTGCAAAATATAAAGAAGCCTTCATGTATGTGACATGAATAAACATAGCAAAAATCAAGAAGCTTTATCTATGTGAGATGATTAAACATACCACAGTGTAGTTTCCTAGAAAGCTTCTTACCGGTTTTTGTCTGAGGCTATTTCTCTTTTCACCATCAGCATCAACATGCTCCCGAATATCACTTGTTACCTGTTTCTCCAAAAGGGTTTCCCCGACGCTGTATGAGAAGAGCGGTATAACACTGTGAGTGGAATGCACACGTCACAAAGCAGTTCCTCGGAAAGCTTCTCTCCAGTTTCGGTCGGAACATATTTCCTTTTTCACCATTAGGCTCAATGTGCTCCCGAATATACCATCACATGCTAAACATACACAGGGATAGAAAACTGCTCAGTGAAAAGAGAGGATTATCTGATTGAGAGGAATTAAGAAGACACAGAGCAGTTTCACAGAAAGCTTTCTTCTGGATTTTACCTGAGGACATTTGTTTCTCCATACTCTAAGGATCGTTCCCAAATGTCCTTCCTCAGATGCCACAAAAACAGTTATTTCACACTGCTCAATCCAAAGAATGGCTTATCTCTTGGAGATGAATACACACATCACAAAGCAGTTGATCAGAACGTTTCTCTGTTGGTGTCATCGGAAGGCGTTTCATCGCTCAGCAGAAGCCTATGGGCATCACTTAATATCACTTCACAGATTCCTCAAAGACAGAGTTTCGAAACAGGGCAACATAGAGTAAGCATTAACTCTGTAAAGTGAATGCACAAATCATAGAGCAGATTCGTGGAACGTTTCTTCCTCGATTTTATTTCAGTATATTTCACTATTCGCCATAGTCCTCAATGCGTTCCAAAATATCACATTTTCGGTTTCACAGGAACAGTGTTCAAACACTGCCTTGTGGGAAAAGAGGTATAACACCCTGA
>NW_022297516.1:6005-28058 GCF_002776525.5 Piliocolobus tephrosceles
CAAAGCAGTTGCTCAGAACGTTTCTCTGCAGGATTCATCAGAAGACGTTTCCTTATTGACGACAAGCCTCCGGGCATCACTAAATATCCCTTCACAGATTCTTCAAAGACAGAGTTTCGAAACTGGGCAACATAGAGTGAGTATTAACTCTGTGAAGTGAATGAAGACGACACGGGGCAGTTTCACAGAAAGCTTCCTAGTGGATTTTTCCGGAGGATATTTCTTCCTCCATATTCTAAGGATCGTTCCCAAATGTCCTTTCTTAGATGCCACAAAAAGAGTGACTTCAAGCTGCTCAATCCAATGAGTCGTATAACTTTATGAAATGAATACACACATCACAAAGCAGTTGCTCAGAAAGTTTTTCTGCAGGATTCATCGGAAGACGTTTCCTTATTGACCATAACCCTCTGGGTATCTCTAAATATCCCTTCACAGATTCTTCAAAGACAGAGTTTCGAAACTGGGCAATATAGAGTGAGTATTAACTCTGTGAAGTGAATGCACATATCAGAGAGCAGATTCTTGGAACACTTCTTCCTTGATTTTATTTCAGTATATTTCACTATTCGCCATAGTACTCAATGTACCCCGAAATATCACTTTTTCGGTTTCAAAGGAACACTGTTCTAACACTGCCTTGTGAGAAAAGAGGTATAAGTCCCTGAGTGGAATGCATACACTAAAAGCAGTTTCTGAGAAAGCCTCTATCCAGTTTTTATCTGAAGATATCTCCTTTTTCACTGTAGGCCTGAATGTGCCCCCAAATGTCCCTTCATGGATCCATTCATGACGGAGTTTCCAAAAGGCGTAATATAAGAAAAGTTTTAACTATGCAAGATGAATAAGTGTATCTATCACAAAGCAGTTTCACAGAAATCTTCTTTCCAGTTATTGGCTGAAGATGTTTCCTTTTTCACCATATCCGTCCCTATACTCTTGAATGTCTCTTGATAGCCTTATGACAGTGATCAATGAAAAGAGACGCTGAACTGTGAGCGGAATTCCTGTGACACAGAGTAGTTTCATAGAAAGCTTCCTTCTGGATTCTCTTTGAGATTATTTCCTTTTCAGGGTATTCTAAAGAAGGTTTCTAAATATTCTTTCCCAAATTCCACAGAAGCAGTGATTTCAAACTGCTCATTCCAAGGAGCAATTAAACCCTCTGAGATGAATGGAAACTTCACAAAAGATTTGCCCAGAAAGCTTCACTCCAATTGTCAATGGAAGACTTTTCCTTGCCTCACACATGCCTCCGCTCACCACTTACTATCCCTTCGCAGAACCCTCAAAGACCGACTTTCAAACAGGGAAATGTAGAGTAAGCTTTACCCCTGTGAAAAGAATGGACATGTCAGCGAGCAGTTTCTTCTAGTGCTTCTTTCTGTTTTTTATTGGAGGACATTTCACTTTTTGCCATACTCTTCAATGTGCTCCGAATATCACTCTTTAGGTTTTACAGGAACAGACTTCAAATTGTACCATATGAGAAGAAAGTTATAACTCCCTGAGTGGAATGCACACATCATGAAGCAGTTCCTCAGATAGCTTCTCTCCAGTTTCGGTCTGAACATATTTCCTTTTTCACCATAAGACTCAAAGTGCTCCAGATTATCCCATCACACGCTAAACATACAAAGGGCTGGAAAACTGCTCCATGAAAAGAGAGGCTTATCTGAGTGAAAGCAATTAAAATGACACACAGCAGTTTCACAGAAAGCTTCCTTCTGGATTTTACATGAGGATATTTCTTTCTCCATATTCTAAGAATCGTTCCCAAATGTCCTCCCTCAGATGCCACAAAAACAGTGATTTCAAGCTGCTCAATCCAAAGAATGGTTTAACACTAGGAGACGAATACACACATCACAAAGCAGTTGCTCAGAACGTTTCTCTGCAGGTTTCATCAGAAGACGTTTCCATGCTCACCACAAGCCTCCGGGCATCACTAAGTTTCTCTTCACACATTCTTCAGAGACACAGTTTCGGAACTGGGCAACATAGAGTAAGCATTAACTCTGTGAAGTGAATGCACATATCAGAGAGCAGATTATTGGAATGCTTCTTCCTCGATTTTATTTCAGTATATTTCACTATTCGCCATAGTCCTCAAAGCATTCCGAAATATCACTTTTTAGGTTTCACAGGAGCAGTGTTCAAACACTGCCTTGTGAGAAAAGAGGCATAATTCCCTGAATGGAATGCATACATCACAAAGTAGTTTCTCAGAAAGCTTCTTCCCAGCTTTTATCTGAAGATATCTCCTCTTTCACCATAGGCCTGAATGTGCTTCCCAATGTCTTTTCAAGGATCCGTGCATGACGGAGATTACAAACACCGTAATATAAGAAAAGTTTTAACTATGGGAGATGAATAAAGCAGATTCACAGAAATCTTCATCCCAGTTTTTCTCTAGGGATATTTCCTTTTTAACCGTAACTGTCCCTGTGCTCCCCCCAATGTCTTTTGTAGCTTTTTCTCCATATGGGATTCCGGAATCCTCTAGGAGAAGAAAGGTGTATCTCTGTGAGTGGAAAACACCCGTCTCAAAGCAGCTCCTCAGGAAGCTTCTCTCCAGTTTCTATCTAAGTCGTTTCCTTTCTCATCGGAAGCCTCAAAGCACTCCTGAATATCCCTTCGCAAACAAAACAAAAACAGTGCTATGATACTGCTCAATTAAATGAGAAGCTTAAATGAGTGAGTGGAATTCATGTGACACAGAGCAGTTTTACGGAAAGCTTCCTTCTAGTTTCTCTCTGAGGTTATTTAGTTTTCAGGATATTCTAAAGAGCGTTTCCCAATGTCCTTTGTCAGATTCCCCAGAAACAGTTATTTCCAACTGCTCAATACAAACAATGATATACCTCTATGAGATGAAAAAAAAAATCACAAGGGTTGTGCAGAAAGATTCTCTCCGATTTCCAATGGAGTACATTTCCTTGCTTGACACAGACCTGCGGCTGCCATTTAATATACCTTTGCAGAACCCTCAAAGAAGGACTTTCAAACTGGGAAATATAGAGTAAGTTTAATCCTGTGAAAAGAATGGACATGCTAAAGAACAGTTTTTTCGAGTGCTTCTTTGATCATAGTCCTCAATGTGAACCAAAATATCACTTTTTCAGTTTCACAGGTACAGTGTTCAAACACTGCCTTGTGAGAAAAGAGGTATCACTCCCTGAGGGGAATGCATGCATCACAGAGTAGTTTCTGAGAAAGCTTTTATCCAGTTTTTATCTGAAGATATTTCCTATTTCACCATAGGCCTGAATGTTCTCCCGAAGGTTCCTTCATGAATCAGTGCATGATGGAGTTTCCAAACGGCATAATATGAGAATAATTTTAACTATGCAAGATGAATAAATATATCTATCAGAATATAGTTTCAAAGAAATATTCTTTCCAGTTTTTCTCTGAGAATATTTCCTTTTTCACCATAGCCCTCCCTATACTCCCAGATGTCTCTTGGTAGCTTTTTCTCCACAAGGGATTCCGGAATCTTATATGAGAAGAAAGGGGTATTTCTGTGAGTGGAACGCACATGTCAGAAAGGAGCTCCTCAAAAACCTTCTCACCAGTTTCTATTTAAAGAAGTTTCCTTTCTCACCATAAGCCTCAAAGGGTTCCAGAATATCCCTTTGCAGACTAAACAAAAGCAGTGTTATGATACTGCTCTATGAAAAGTGAAGCTTAACTGTGTGAGCAGAATTCATGTGACACTGAGCAGTTTCACAGAAACCTTCCTTCTGGTTTTCTCTGAGGTTACACCTTTTTCAGGATATTCTAAAGAGCATTTGCAGATGTCCTTTCTCAGGTTCCACAGAAACAGTGATTTCATACGGCTCAATCCAAAGAATCATATAACGCTATTAGATGAATGAAAACATCAAAAAAGAGTTGCACATAAAGATTCTCTGCGATTCTCGATGGAAGACATTTCCTTGCTTGACACTAGTTGCTAGTTGCAACGGAAGACACTTTCTTGCTAACCACAAGCCTCTGGGCGACAATAACTATCCCTTCACAGATTCTTCCAAGACAGAATTTTGAAACTGGGCAACATAGAGTAGGCATAAACTGTGTGAAGTGAATGCACATATCAGGGAGCAGAATCCTGGAATGCTTCTTCTTCGATTTAATTTCATATATTACACTTTCACCGTAGCCCTCAATGTGTCCCGAAATATCACTTTTTCAGTTTCACAAGAACAGTGTTCAAACACTGCCTTGTGAGAAAAGAGGTATAGCTTCCTGAGTGGAATGCATATATCGAAAGTAGTTTCTCAGAAAGATTTTATCCAGTTTCTATCTGAAGATATGTTCTCTTACACCGTAGGCCTGAATGTGCTCCCGAATGTCCATTCACAGATCTGTACCTGTCGGAGTTTCCAAACTCCGTAATATAATTAAAGTTTTAACTATGTGAGACGAATAAATGTATCTAACACAAAGCAGTTTCACATAAATCTTCTTTCCAGTTTTTGTCTGAGGATATTTCCTTTTTCACCATAGTCGTCGTTATAACCCTGAATATCTCTTCGTAGCTTTTTCTCCAAAACAGAATCTGGAATCCTCTAGGAGAAGAAAGGTATATTTCTGTGAGTAGAATGCATACGTCACAAAGCATCTCCTCATAAATTTTCTCTCCAATTACTATCTGAATTCGTTTCCTATCTCACCATAAGCCTCAAAGCGCTCCTGAATTTCCCATGGCAGACTAAACAAAAACAGTGTTATGATACAGCTCAATGAAAAGAGAAGCTTAACTGTGTGAGCGGAATTCACGTGACACAGAGCAGTTTCACAGAAAGCTTCCTTCTGGTTTCTCACGGAGGTTACTTCTTTTTCAGGATATTCTAAAAAGTGTTTCCAAATATCCTTTCTCAGATTACCCAGAAATAGTGATTTCAAACTGCTCGGTCAAAAGAATGATTTAACTATATGAGATGAATACAAACATCTCAAAAAATTGCGCAGGAAGCTTCTCTCCGATTTTCAATGGAAGACATTTCCTTGCCTCACCCAGGCCTCTATTCGCCGCTTACTATCCCTTCGCAGAACCCTCAAAGACCGACTTTCAAACTGGGAAGTGAAGAGTAAGATTTAACCCTGTGAAAAGAATGGACATGTCAGAGAGCAGTTTCTTCGAGTGCTTCTTTCTCTTTTTTATTGGACGATATTTCATTCCTTGCCCTAGTCTTCAATGTGTTCTGAATATCACTCTTTTGGTTTTACAGGAACAGTGTTCAAACTGTGCCTCATGAGAAGAAAGTTATAACTCCCAGAGTGGAATGCACACATCACAAGCAGTTTCTCAGAAAGCTTCTCTCCAGTTTTGATCTGACTATCTTTCCTCTTTCACTATAGACCCGAATGTGATCCAAGATATCCCTTTGTGGATTCATCCACGAGGGAGTTTCCAAGCTGCGTAATATAAAGGAAGCTTCATCTGTGTGAGATAAATAAACATAGCAAAAGGAGATTCACAGAAAGCTTCTTTCCACTTTTTATCTGAAGATATTTCCTTTTTCACAATAGTCCTGAATGTGCTCCTGAAGGTCCCTTCATGGATCCGTGCATGACAGTCTCCAAGCTGCGTCATGTAAAGAAAGCTTTATCTATGTGAGATGATTGCACATATCACAGAGTAGTTTCCTAGAAAGCTTCTTTCCAGTTTTTGTCCGAAGCTATTTCCCTTTTCACCATCGGCATCAACATGCTTCTCTATATCACCTGGTACCTGTTTCTCCAAAACGGTTTCCCCAACGCTGTATGAGAAGAGAGGTATAGCAATGTGACTGGAATATTCAGGAGCACTTTGAGGCTTACCATCAGAAAGAAACATCTTTAAATATTAAGTGGAGAGAAGCTTTTGGAGGAGCTGCTTTGTGACATGTGCGTTCCACTCACAGAAATACACCTTTCTTCTCATAGAGGATTCCGGAATGCCTTTTGGAGTAAAAGCTACCAAGAGACATTCTGGAGTAGAGTGACGACTATGGTCAAAAAGGAAATATCCTCAGACAAAACTGAAAAGAAGATTTTTGTGAAACTCCTTTGTGTTAGATATATATTTTTATCTCGCATAGTTAAAACTTTACTTATATTATGCAGTTTAGAAACTCCCTCATGCACGTATCTGTGAAGGGACATTCGGAAGCACATTCAGGCCTATGATTAAAGAGGAGATGTCTTCAGATAAAAACTGGATAGAAGCTTGCTGAGTAACTACATTGTGATGTATGCATTCCACTCAGGGAGTGATTCCTCTTTTCTCACGAGGCCGTGTTTGAACACTGTTGCTCTGAAACCGAAAATGTGATATTTCAGAACGCATTGAGGACTATGGCCAATAGTGAAATATAGTGAAATAAAATCGAGGAAGATCTTTCCATGAATCTGCTCTCTGATATCTGCATTCACTTCACAGTGTTAATGCTTACTCTATGTTGCCCAGTTTTGAAAGTTTGTTTTTTGAAGAATCTCTGAAGGTATATTTAGTGACGCCCGGAGGCTTGTGTTGAGCCAGAGAACGTGGAGAATCGTTCTGAGCAACTGCTTTGTGATGTGTGTATTCATCTCATAGAGTTAAACCATTCTTCGGATTAAGCAGCTTGAAATCACTGGTTTTGTGGAATCTGAGGAAGGACATTTGGGAACGATCCATAGAATATGGAGAAAGAAATATCCTCAGGTAAAATCCAGAAGGAAGCTGATTTTTTTCTCTAAGACCACAAGAGAGAGCACAAGAGAACCAGCGTGTAGGCAGGGCTAAAAGCAAAACTGCAAATTTATTCTTTTGTCATCTAGCTTCAGGGAAGAAAATGTGCAAGGTGAGGTCTGTCAGCCTCTGGCAAAGGAGGCCGAGAACATCTCCCACTAGAGCTCTCAGGCGGAACTGCTGTTGCAGTCCCAACAAGAATTGGGGCTGTGGAAGCCCGCACTGTGCCTCTGCTGGGAGCAGCTTTTTTAGGAGTGAAAGAGCAATAGTTGGGGCATGGACGAGTTGGGGAAGGTGAGGGGCTCCACAGGTGCCATCAGGTAAATCTTGGTCTCTTCGGATTGACATCACCTGGCGCATGCCTGATTGGTCTGCACCTTCCTGGGCGCCAGCTACATTTTCGCGCACACGGGAAAAGTTGATGATGAAGAACCCTGAAGTGTGCCATCTTGCCTCCATTCGTCCAAGCAGTCCAACCTTTTATTGATAATAGTGATAAGGGGGTGCCGTGATCTGTCTGGCTACCTCTTGCTGTTAAGGGGCATCGTTAAGGTCAGAAGCTATGGTTGGTATTTGGACGTACGGAGGAAGAAGCATTTGGTTGAAGGTGACGCGAGTGATTTCTTGAATCTTGGCACAGAGAAATTTGATCAAAATGGGAGCAAAACATAAAATAAGGCACAGTATTACTATAAGAATAAGGAATGGAAGCATTCATTGGAAGGATAGTCCTGGCAAGGTTTGGAAGTATGAGATAGTGAAGAAAATTTTGTAAGTTTGAGGCGAGTGGGTGAAAACCAAACTGATTTCCACTGATTGCTTTCGGTAGGGGCCCTTTTTAGCTGGGAATAAGGAACGAGTGCGCAAAGTAGTTGTTGGCCAGGCAGCAATTAAGAAGTGCAGTTTTTCGTGGAGTAGATGGCTTTCCGTCCACTCCTACTACAGAGATATTGGTTGGAAGACCAGGTCCAGAGAAGGATGGCGAAACAGAATAAGTAGCCCTGCTGTCGCTTAAAAAATTGTCTTACCCGCTACGAGGAGAGTTACCCGCAGCTCGGCAAGGGTGTTGGAGGTCCCCGAGTCTCGGCACCTCCAGTTGTAATCGTCCAAATGTAGGAGCTGGAAGGAGCTCCCGGAATCCTGGGAAAGGGGGTCACATTGAGACATGGCACCTGTTCTCAGGGTGGGGCAATCAGACTTCCAGTGTCCTTCCTGTTGGCAAGCAGGGCAGGGGTTTGCTAGTGGATGAGGATTAGGACATTCACTGGCCCAATGTCCTGACGCCCTGCACTTATAGCAAGGCTGCGTTGAGGCTCGGGGACCTCGTGGACACTTGTTGGCATAGTGTCCTGCCTTGCCGCACTTATAGCAGGCTCCTTTTGTAGCCTTGGAGTCTGCGGGGTGTGTGCTCTCTGATCTGTGGTTACGACTGGGCTGCAAAGCCGCTGCTAGGAGGTGCACCTTCTGCTCAAAGCAAGCCTGCCACTGTGCCTCAGCTGTCTCCTCTCTGGAGTTATAGACCTTAAAGGCTAATTTAACTAGGTGTTGTATTGATGTCTGAGGATCATCCTCTACATTTTGAATTTTTTTACGAATGTCAGGAGCTTATTGAGAAGTGAAATGAGATGCCAAAATGGTGGCCCCTGTGAGGGAGGCCGGATCTATCCGTGTATATTGGGTTAGAACCTCAGTCAGCCTATTTAAGAATGCGGCTGGATTTTCTTCCGGTTCTTTTAATTTGTTAAAATTTACAGTTTTGTTTCAGGCTGCTTGCATACTAGCCAACAAACACTGGACCATTATGTCTCGCCTATGGCACCCAGGCTGGCCTACTTGGTAGCCCTACTCTGGGTCTGCCAAGGGACTGCTTGCTCCTCTAGTGGAATGGTGGCATCAGTTAAATGTAATTGGTTGGTGTGCTGCCTGGCGGCCGCTAAGATACTTTCTTGCTCCTCTGAGTTTAGGGTAGAAGTTAGGATCACCTGGAGGTCATGCCAAGTTAAGTCATAGGCCTGACAAAGATATCTAAATTCCTTTATGTATATGGTAGAATTAGCTGAGAAATCACCTAAACGCTTCTCAGTTTTGAAAGGTCAGCCAGTGAAAAAGGGACATGTACTGTGACTACCCTTTCTGCCCAGCTACCTCTCACATAGGTGCTGACACTGTAGGAGGGTGTGGGGCAGGATTTGGGACATCAGCAGAGCACTTAGAGTGGGTGTGGGCAGAAACCGGGGAATCAAGACAGCTAGTTGGGGGCCCCGAAGGAGGCACGGGACCGAATGGATTACTAGGAGATAAAGAAGAGGAAGGAAGAGTCTGCACAGGGGAAGAAGGAGGAGTGTAGGGCGGGAGTGAGGGTACAGAGACAGAAGGAAACCCTAGGTCCTCTGGCTGAACAGAAAGGAATAAAGACTCCTCTTTTTCAGGTTCCTGTGAGCTGGCGTCCTTGGCCAGCATAACCTGGACCAAAGAACACTGGCTACACAAGTCGGGAGAAGAGCGTAAGCCCCAAAATCTTGAATGTAATTAATTTCAGATAACTTGCCTATCAGCTGGCAGAAATTGCTGAGGTTGATCAAACATTGCAGTCTAAGGTGCCCTCTGGTGGCCACTGAGACTGATTGTCTGGTTTGTATTGGGGCCACGCCACAGAGGAAAGAAAAAGTAACCGCTGTAAGGTTTTAAAATTGGCTAGGAGGCACCCTAAAGGAGTGCTCTCTAGAAATTTGAACTAGGGGTTTCCTATTGGTTTCCTCTTTATTTACACAATGGAAATCTCTGCCTGGTTTCAAAGCATCCTTTGAAATCACCAGAGACAGACTGGAGGCTCTTGGAGCCAAGGGGGAGATTAACTTCAGGTGACGGACGTCTCTGTCTTGATCGGGTCTCCCGAGCAAATGGTGGCTGAAACGTAGGCCTCGGACCTGCTCAGGATTTTTGGCCGAGGGAGGTAAGGAGGAGACAAGGGCACTTACCCCAGAGAGGCCGTGTGAGTGAGGAAAGCGGGTCTCAGGTCCTGGTCCATCTGTGGCGTGGGAGCAGGAGGAGATTCCTCAACCCTTAGAAGACTGAGGAGGGGTCTCCTCCCGGGTTCGGCATCAACAGATTTGTTTTTCTAAGACCACCGAGAGAGCACAAAAGAACCAGCCAGTAGGCAAGGCTAAAAGCAAAACTGTAAATTTAATCTTTGGTCATCTAGCTTCAGGGAAGAAGTTGTGCAAGGTGAGATCTGTCGGCCTCCGGAAAAGGAGGCCGAGAGAGTCGTGTGATACTGCTCTCGGGTGGTGTTCCTGATGCTGTTCCAACAAGAATGGGGGCTGAGGAAACCCGCGCCACGTGTGTACCAGGAGCGGGTTTTCTAGGAGTGGAAGGGTAATAGGTGGGGCACGGACGTGTCGGGGAGGAGGAGGGGCTCCACTGGTGCCACCAGGTAAATCTTGGTCTCTTCGGACTGACATCACCTGGCACATGCCTGATTGGTCTGCACCTTCCTGGGCACCGGCTTCATTTTTGCGCACATGGGAAAAGTTGATGATGAAGAACCCGGAAGTTCGCCATCTTGTCTCGTTTCATCCAAACAGTAGCTTTCTGTGAAACTGCTCTGTGTCGTCTTAATTCCTTTGATTCAGTTAAGCCTATCTTTTCACTGAGCAATTTTCTGCTTCTCTTTTCAGGGAACAGTATCATAACACTCTTTTTGTTTAGTCTACAAAGGGATATTCAGTAGATATATGTTCCCGAATATCACTTGGTACATGTTGCTCCAAAACGATTACCCCGACACTCTATGAGACGATAGGTATAACACTGTGAATGTAATGCACACGTCACAAAGCAATTTCTCAGAAACTTTCTCACCAGTTTTTAGCTGACTATATTTGCTATTTCACCATAGGACTCAATGTGATCCCAAATATCCCTTCGCTAATCCATCCACGAGGGAGTTTCCAAGATGTGTAATGTAAGGAAAGCTTCATCTATGTGAGATGAATAAACGTAGCAAAAAGCAGATTCACAGAAAGCTTCTTTCCAGTTTTTATCTGAAGATATTTCCTTTTTCAGCATAGTCCTGGATGTGCTCCTGAAGGTCCCTTCTTGGACCCATCAATGACAGTTTCCAACCTGAGTAAGGTAAAGAAATCTTTAACTATGTGAGATGATTACACATATCACAGAGTAGTTTCCTAGAAAGCTTCTTTCTTGTTTTGGTCTGACGCTATTTCCCTTTTCACCATTGGCATCAACATGCTCCCAAATATCACTTGGTACATGTTTCTGCAAAATGTTTTCCCCGACACTGTATGAGAGAGAGGTATATCACGGTGACTGGAATGCAAAAGCCACAGAGCAGTTCCTCGGAAAGCTTCTCTCCAGTTTCGGTCTGATCTTATTTCCTTTTTCATCATTAGCCTCAAAGTGCTCCCGAATATCCCATCACATGCTAAACATACACAGGGCTAGAAAACTGCTCAATGAAAAGAGAGGCTTATCTGAGTGAGAGGAATTAAGACGACACAGAGCAGGTGTGCAGAGAGCTTCCTTCTGGATTTTACCTGATAATATTTCTTTCTCCATGTTCTAAGGATCGTCCCCAAATGTCCTTCCTCAGATTCCACAAAAACAGTGATTTCAAGCTGCTCAATTCAAAGAATGGTTTAAATCTAGGAGAGGAATACACACATCACAAAGCAGTTGCTCAGAATGTTTCTCTGCATGTTTCATCGGAATAAGTTTCCTCACTCACCACAAACCTCCGGACGCCACGAAATATCCCTACACAGATTCTGCAAAGACAGAGTTTCGAAAATGGGCAACACAGAGTAAGCATTAATTCTGTGAAGTGAAATCACAGATCAGAGAGCAGATTCTTGGAATGCTTTTTCCTCGATTTTATTTCAGTATATTTCACTATTCGCCCTAGTCTTCAATGCGTTCTGAAATATCACATTTTGGGTTTCACAGGAACAGTGTTCAAACACTGCTTTGTGAGAAAAGAGGTATAACTCCCTGAGTGGAATGCATACATCACAAAGTAGTTTCTCAGAAAGCTGCTACCCAGTTTTTGTCTGACAAAATCTCCTGTTTCACCGTAGGCCTGAATGTGCTCCCGAACCTCCCTTCGCAGATCTGTGCATGACAGAGTTTCCAAACGGCGTAATATAATTAAAGTTTTAACTATGTGAGACCAATGAATTTATCTAACACAAAGCAGTTTCACAGAAATCTTCATTCCAATTTTTTTCTGAGAATATTTCCTTTTACCATAGCCTTCCGTATACTCCCGAATATCTGTTTTGTAAATTTTTCTAGGAAAAGGTTTCCAGAATCCTCTAGGAGAAGAAAGGTATATTTCAGTGAGTGGAATGCACACGTCACAAAGCACCTCCTCAGAAAGCTTCTCTCCAGTTTCTATCTGAAGATGTTTCCTTTCTCACCATAAGCCTCAAGGCACTCCAGATTATCCTTTTGCAGACTAAACAATAACAATGTAATGGTACAGCTCAATGAAAAGAGAAGCTTAACTCTGTGAGTGGAATTCACATGACACAGGGCAATTTCACAGAAAGCTTCCTTCTGGTTTCTCTCTGAGGTTATTCCTTTTTCAGGATATTCTAAAGAGTGTTTCCAAATGACCTTTCTCAGATTCCACAGAAACATTGATTTCAAACTGCTCACTCCAAAGAATGATTTCACTCTATGAGATGAATGTAAGCATCACAAAAGTGTTGCTCAGAAGGCTTCTGTCCGATTTTCGATGCAAGGCATTTCCTTGCCTCAAACAAGCCTCTGAGTGCCACTTACTATTCCTTCACAGAACCCTCAAAGACCGACTTTCAAAATGGGAAACCTAGAGTAAGATTTATCCCTGTGAAAAGAATGGACATGACACGGAGCAATTTCTTCGAGTGCTTCTTTCTGTTTTTTATGATACGACATTTCACTTTTTGCCATAGTCTTCAATGTGCTCCGAATATCACTCTTTTGGATTTACAATAACAGTGTTCAAACTGTGCCTTATGAGAAGAATGTTATAACTCCCCGAGTGGAATGCACACATCACCAAGCACTTTCTCATAAAGATCCTCTGCAATTTTTATCTGACTTTATTTGCCATTTCACAATAGGCCCGAATGTGATCCCAAATATCCATTTGCGGATCCATCCACGAGGAGTTTTCAAGCTGCATAATGTAAAGAAAGCTTCATCTATGTGAGATGAATACACAAAGCAAAAAGCAGAATCACAGAAAGCTTCTTTAAAGTTTCTATCTGAAGATATTTCCTTTTTCACCATAGTCCTGGATGTGATCATGAAGGTCTCTTCATGGACCTGTCCATGACAGTATCCAAGCTGCATAATGCAAAGAAAGTTTTATCTATGTGAGATGATTACACATATCACAGAATCGTTTCCTAGAAAGCATATTTCAAGGTTTTCTCTCAGGCTATTTCCCTTTTCACCAATGGCATCAACATTATTCTGAATACCACTTGGCAGCTGTTTCTCCAAAAGGGTTTCCTTGATGCTGTATGAGAAGAGAGGTATAACACTGTGGCTGCAATGCACACGTCACAAAAGCAGTTCCTCGGAAAGTTTCTCTCCAGATTCACTCTGAACATATTTCCTTTTTCACCGTTAGCCTCAAAGTGCTACCGAATCTCCCATCACACGCTAAACATACACAGGGTAAGAAAACTGCGCAATGAAATGGGAGGCTTAATTGCACAACAGGAATTAAGACAACAGAGAGCAGTTTAACAGAAAGCTTCCTTCTGGATTTTTCCTGAGGATATTTCTTTCTCCATATTCTAAGGATCATTCCCAAATGTCCTTCCTCAGATTCCACAAAAACAGTGATTTCAAGCTGCTCTATCAAAAGAATGGTTTAAATCTGTGAGACGAAAACACACATTGCAAAGCAGTTGCTCAGAACGCTTCTCTGCAGGTTTCATCGGAGGACGTTTCCTTATTCACCACAAGCCTCCGGGCGTCACTAAATATCCCTTCACAGATTCTTCAAAGACAGACTTTCGAAGCTGGGCTACATCAAGTAAGCATTAACTTTGTGAAGTGAATGCACATATTAGAGAGCACATTCTTGGAATGCTTCTTTCTCCATTTTATTTCAGTATATTTCACAATTCGCCATAGTACTCAATGTGCCCCAAAATATCACGTTTTTGGTTTCACATGAACAGTGTTCAAACACTGTCTCATGAGAAAAGACGTATAAGTCCCTCAGTGGAATGCATACACCAAAAGGCGTTTCTCATCATTCTTAGCAAATTAGCACAAGAAGAGAAAACCAAACACCGCATGTTCTCACTCATAGGTGGGAACTGAACAATGAGCTCACTTGGACTCGGGAAGGGGAACATCACACAATGGGGCCTATCATGGGGAGGGGGGAGGGGGGAGGGATTGCATTGGGGAGTTATACCTGATATAAATGATGAATTGATGGGTGCTGACGAGTTGATGGGTGCAGCACACCAACATGGCACATGTATACATATGTAACCTGCACGTTATGCACATGTACCCTAGAACTTAAAGTATAATAATAAAAAAAAAAAGAATATCCTGAAAAAGAAATAACCTTAGAGAGAAACCAGAAGGAAGCTTTCTGTGAAACTGCTCTGTGTCTCGTGAATTCTGGTCACACAGTTAAGCTTCTCTTTTCATTTAGCTGTATCATAACACTGTTTTTTTTTTTGTTTTTTTGTTTTTTTTTTTACTTTGAGAAGGGATATTCTGGAAGGCTTTGAGGCTTATGGTGAGGAAGGAAACGTCTTCAGATAGATACAGGAGAGAAGCTTTCTGAGGAGCTGCTTTCTGACGTGTGAATTCCACTCAGAGAAATATACCTTTCTTCTCCTAGACGATTCCGGAAAATTTGTTCTAGAAAAAGCTATAAAACAGACATTCAGGAGTATACGGAAGGCTATGGTGAAAAAGGAAATATCCCCAGACAGAAACTGGAAAGAAGATTTCTGTGAAACTGCTTTATGTTAGATATATTCATTCATATCGCACAGTTAAATCTTTAATTATATTACGCCATTTGGAAACTCTGTCATGCTCATGTCCATGAAGGGAAGTTCCGGAGCACATTGAGGCCAACGGTGAAAGAGGAGATATCTTCAGATAAAAACTGGAGAGAAGCTTTCTGAGAAACAACATTGTGTTTTATGCATTCCACTCAGGGAGTTATACCTCTTTTCTCACAAGGCAGTGTTTGAACACTGTTCCTGTGAAACCAAAAATGTGATATATCGGAGTGCATTGTGGATTACGTCGAGTAGTGAAATATACTGAAACAAAATCGAGGAAGAAGCGTTCCAACAATCTCATCTCTGATATGTGCATTCCCTTCACAGAGTTAATGCTTACTCTATGTTTCCCAGTTGCGAAACTGTGTCTTTGAAGAATCTATGAAGGGATATTTAGTGACGCCCGGAGGCTTGTGGTGAGCAAGAAAACGTCCTCCCATGAAACCTGCACAGAAACGTTCTGAGCAACTGCTTTGTGATGTGTGTATTCGTATCATAGAGTTAAACCATTCTTTGGATTGAGCAGCTTGAAATCACTGTTTTTGTGGAATCTGAGAAAGGACATTGGGGAACGATCCTTAGAATTTCGAGAAGGAAACATCCTCAGGAAAAATCCAGAAGGAAGCATTCTGTGAAACTGCTCTGTGTCGTCCTAATTCCTCTCACTCAAATAAGCCTCTCTTTGCATTGAGCAGTTTTGCAACCCTATGTATGTTTAGCATGTGATGGGATATTCGTTAGCACTTTGAGGCTAACCGTGAAAAAGGAAATATGTTCAGACTGAAATTGGAGAGAAGCTTTCCGAGGACCTGCTTTGTGACGTGTGCATTCCAGTCACAGTGTTATACCTCTCTTCTCATACAGCATCGGGGAAACCCTTTTGGAGAAACAGGTACCAAGTGACATTCGGGAGCATGTTGATGCCGATGGTGAAAAGGGAAATAGCCTCAGAGAAAAACTCGAAAGAAGCTTTCTAGGAAACTACTCTGTGATATCTAATCATCTGACATAGATAAAGTTTTCTTTACACATCTTAGAAACTGTCATGGACGAATCCACGAAAGGACCTTCGGGAGCACATTTCGGACTATGGTGAAAAAGGAAATATCTTCACATAGCAACTGGTAAGAAGTTTTCTGTGAATCTGCTTTTTGCTATGTTTATTCATCTCACATAAGTGAATCTTTCTTTATGTTATGCAGCTTGGAAACTCCCTCGTGGATGGATCCGCGAGGGGATATTTGGGATCACATTCGGGGCTACGGTGAAAGAGCAAATATAGTCAGATAAAAACTGGGGAAAAGCTTTCTGAGAAACTGCTTGGTGTTGTGTGTATTCGACTCAGGGAGTTTTAACTTTCTTCTCCTAAGGTACAGTTTAAACACTGTCCCTGTAAAACCAAAGGAGAGAAATTCGGAGCACATTGAAGACTAAGGCAAAAAGTGAAGTATCGATCCTATAAAAAACAGATAGAAGCACTCGAAGAAACTGCTCTCTGCCATGTCCATTCTTTTCACAGGGTTAAAGGTTACTCTACATTACCCAGTTTGAAAGTAGGTCTTTGAGGTTTCTGCAAACGGATATATTTGGCGACTGGAGGCCTGTGCGAGTCAAGGAAATGTATTCCATCAAAAATTGGAGAGAAGCTTTCTGCACAACTCTTTTCTGATGTTTGTATTCATCTCATAGTGTTAAATCATTGTTTGGATTGAGCAGTTTAAAATCACTGTTTCTGTGGAATCCGAGAAAGGACATTTGGAAATGCTCTTTAGAACATCCTGAAAAAGAAATAACCTCAGAGATAAAGAAGAAGGAAACTTTCTGTGAAACTGCTCTGTGTCTCGTGAATTCCACTCACACAGTTTAACTTCCCTTTTCATAGAGCAGTATCATAACACTGTTTTTTATTTGTCTGCCAAGGGATATTCTGGAGGGCTGAGGCTTACAGTGAGAAAGGAAACGTCTTCAGATAGAAACTGGAGAGAAGATTTCTGAGGAGCTGCTTTGTGATGTGAGCATTCCACTCACAGAAATATACCTTTCTTCTCCTAGGGGATTCCGGAATCCCTTTTGGAGAAAAAACTACCAAGAGATATTTGGGAGTATAGTGACGACAATGGTGAAAAAGGAAATATCATCAGAAAAAAACTGGAAAGAAGATTTCTGTGAAACTGTTTTGGGTTAAACGTATTTGTTCGTCTCACAGAGTTAAAACTTTAATTATATTACGCAGATTGGAAATTCCGTCATGCACAGATTCACGAAGGGAAGTTCGGGAGCACATTCAGGCATATGGTGAAAGAGGAGATATCTTCAGATAAAAACTGGATAGAAGCTTTCTGAGAAAGTACTTTGTGATATATGCATTCCACTCAGGGAGTTATAGCTCCTTTCCCACAAGGCAGAATTTGAATACTGTTCCTGTGAAAGCGAAAAAGTGATAATTCAAAAGGCCTTGAGGACTATGGCAAGCAGTGAAATGTACTGAAATAAAATCGAGGAGGAAGCGTTCTAAGAATCTGCTCTCTGATATGTGCATTCACTTCACGGAGTCATTGCTTACTCTATGTTGCCCAGTTTCAAAACTCTGCCTTGGAAGAATCTGTGAAGGGATATTTAGTGACGCCCAGAGGCTTGTGGTGATCAAGGAAACGTGTTCCGATGAAACCTGCAGAGAAACGTTCTGAGCAACTGCTTTATGATGTGAGAATTCCTCTCCTAGAGTTAAACCATTCTTTGGATTGAGCAGCTTGAAATCACTGTTTTTGTGGAATCTGAGGAAGGACATTTTGGAATGATCCTTAGAATATGGAGAAAGAAATATCCTCAGGTAGAATCCAGAAGGAAACTTTCTGTGAAACTTCTCTGTCTCGTCTTAATTCCCTTCACTCAGATAAGCCTCTCTTTTCATTGTGGAGTTTTCTAGCCCTGTGTATGTTTAGAGTGAGATGGGATATTAGGGAGAACTTTGAGGCTAATGGTGAAAAATGAAATAGATTCAGACTGAAACTGGAGAGAAGCTTTCCGAAGAACTGCTATGTGACGTGTGCATTCCAGTCACAGTGTTATACCTCTCTTCTCATACAGGGTCAGGGAAACCCTTTTGTAGAAACAGGTACCAAGTGATATTCGGGAGCATGTTGATGCTGATGATGTAAAGGGAAATAGCCTCAGACAAAAACTGGAAAGAAGGTTTCTAGGCAACTACTCTGTGATATGTGTAAACCATCTCACATATGTAAAGCTTTCTTTACATTACACAGTTTGGAAACTGTCATGGACGGATCCAGGAAGCACATTCTGGACTATGGTGAAAAAGGAAATATCTTCAGATAAAAACTGGAAAGAAGCTTTCTGTGAATCTGCTTTTTGCTATGTTTATTCATCTCCCATAGATGAAGCTTTCCTTACGTTATGCAGCTTGGAGACTACCTCATGGATGTTTGGGATCACAGTCGGGCCTATGGTGAAATACGATATATAGTCAGATAAAAACGGGAGAGAAACTTTCTGAGAAACTGCTTGGTGATGTGTGGATTCCACTCATGAAGTTATAACGTTCTTCTCGTTAGGCACAGTTTGAACACTGTTCCTGTGAAACCAAAAGAGTGATATTTGGAACACTTTGAAGACTATGGCAAAAACTAAAATATCATCCAATAAAAAACAGAAAGAAGCACTTGAAGAAACTGCTCTCTGACATGTCCATCTTTTCACAGGGTAAAGCTTCCAGTACATCTCCCAGTTTGAAAGTCCGCTTTTGAGGTTTCTCCGAAGGGATAGCAAGTGACAACCAGAGGCCTATCTCGAGCAAGGAAATGTCTTCCATCAGAAATCGGAGAGAATCTTTCTGTGCAACTCTTTCATAATGTTTGCATTCATCGCATAGCGTTCCATGATTCTTTAGATTGAGCAGTTTGAAATCACTGTTTCTGTGGAATCTCAGAAAAGACGTTTGGAAACGCTCTTTAGAACATCTTGAAAAAGAAATAACCTCAGAGAAAAACGAGAAGGAAACTTTCTGTGAAACTGCTCTGTGTCACGTGAATTCTGCTCACACAGTTAAGCTTCTCTTTTCATAGAACAGTATCATGACCCTGTTTTTGTTTACACGGCAAAAGGATATTCAGGAGCCCTTTGAGAATTATGGTGAGAAAGGAAACGTCTCTAGAGAGAAAGTGAAGAGAAGCTTTTTGAGGTGCTGTTTTGTGACATGTGCGTTCCACTCACAGAAATATACCCTTATTGTCATCAGGATTGCGGAATGCCTTACAGAGAAAATGCTACGAAGGGATACTCGGCAGTATAGGGACGGCTACGGAGAAAAAGGAAATATCCTTGGACAAAAACTGGAAAGAATATTTCTGTGAAACTCCTTTGTGTTGAATATATTTTTTTATCTCGCATTGTTAAAACTTTTCTTATATTATGCAGTTTGGAAACTCCGTCATGTACGGATCCGCGAAGGGACATTCAGGAGCACATTCAGGCATACAGTTAAAGAGGAGATATCTTCAGATAAAAACTGGATAGAAGCTTGCTGAGTAACTACTTTGTGATGTATGCATTCCACTCAGGGAGTTATACCTGTTTTCTCACAATGCAGTGTTTGAACACTGTTCCTGTGAAACTGAAAAAGTTATATTTTGGTTCGCATTGAGGACTATGGTGAATAGTGAAATATACTGAAATAAAATCGAGGAAGAAACGTTCCAAAAATCTGGTCTTTGATATGTGCATTCACTTCACAGTGTTAATGCTTTCTCTATGTTGCCCAGTTTGGAAATTCTGTCTGTGAAGAATCTGTGAAGGGACATTTAGTGACTCCCGGAGGCTTGTGGTGATCGAGGAAACGTCTTCCAATGAAATCTGCAGAGAAACGTTCTGAGCAACTGTTTTGTAATGTGTGTTTTCGTCTCCTAGATTTAAACCATTCTTTGGATTGAGTAGCTGAAGTCACTGTTTTTGTGGAATCTGAGGAAGGACATTTGGGAACGATCCTTAGAATATGAAGAAAGAAATATCCTCAGATAAAATCCAGAAGGAAGCTTTCTGTGATACTGCTCTGTGTCGTCTTAATTCCTCTCACACAGATAAGCCTCTTTTTTCATTGAGCAGTTTTCTGACCCTGTGTATGCTTAGTGTGTGATGGGATATTCTGGAACACTTTGAGGCTAATGGTGAAAATGGAAATATGTTCACACTGAAACAGGAGAGAAGCTCTCCAAGGAACTCCTTTGTGACACGTGCATTCCAGTCACAGTGTTATACCTCTCTTCTCATACAGGGTCAGGGAAACCCTTTTGGGGAAAAAGGTACCAAGTGATATTCAGGAGCATGTTGATGCTGATGATGAAAAGGGAAATAGCCTCAGACAAAAACTGGAAAGAAGCTTCCTAGGAAACTACTGTGTGATATGTGTAATCATCTCACATATATAAAGCTTTCTTTACATTGTGCAGTTTGGAAACTGCCATGGACGGATCCAGGAAGGGATATTCAGCAGCACATTCAGGACTATTGTGAAAAAGGAAATATCTTCAAATAAAAAGAGAAAGAAGCTTTCTGTGAATCTGCTTTTTCTATGTTTATTCTACTCACATACATGAAGCTATCTTTACATTACGCACCTTGGAATCTCCCTCGTGGATGGATCTGCGAAGGGATATTTGTGACCACATTCAGGCCTATGGTGAAATAGGAAATATAGTCAGATAAAAACTGGATAGAAGTTTCCTGAGAAACTGCTTGGTGATGTGTGAATTCCACTCAGTGCGTTATAAATTTCTTCTCATAAGGCACAGTTTGAAGAGACTTCCTGTGAAACCAAAAGAGTGATATTCGGAGTACATTGAAAACTATGACAAAAAGTGAAATGTCGTCCAATAAAAAAGAGAAAGAAGCACTCCAAGAAACTGCTCTTTAACATGTCCATTCTTTTCAAAGGGTTAAATCTTACTCTACATTTCCCAGTTTGAATGTCGGTATTTGAGGTTTCTGCAAAGGGATAGTAAGTGGCAACCGGAGGCCAGTGTGAGACAAAGAAATTTCTTTCATCGAACATCTGATAGAAGCTTTCTGAGTAACCCTTTGGGATGCTTGTATTCATCTCATAGAGTTAAATCATTCTTTGGATTGAGTAGTTTGAAATCACTATTTCTGTGCAATCTGAGAAAGGACATTTGGAGACGCTCTTTAGAATATCCTGAAAAAGAAATAACATCAGAGAGAACCAAAAGGAATCCTTCTGTGAAACTGCTCGGTGTCACGAGAATTCCACTCACACAGTTAAGCCTATCTTTTCATTGAGCAGATTTCTCACCCTGTATATATTTAGCGTGTGATGGCAAATTCGGGAGCACTTTGAGGCTTACAGTGAAAAAGGAAATAAGCACAGACCGAAGCTGGAGAGAATCTTTCCGAGGAACTGCTTTGTGACGTGTGCAGTCCAGTCACAATGTTATAACTCTCTTCTCATACAGCGTTTGGGAAACCCTTTTGGAGGAAGAGGTACCAAGTGATATTCGGGAGCATGTTGATGCCGATGAAGAAATGGGAATTAGCTTAAGAAAAATACTGAAAAGATGCTTTCCAGGAAAATACACTGTGGTATGTGTAATCATCTCACACAGATAAACCTTTGCTTACATTTTGCACTTGGAAACTGTCATGGATAGATCCAGGAAGGGACCTTCGGGAGCACATTCAGGACTATGGTGAAAAAGGAAATATCTTCAGATAAAACCTGGAAGGAAGCTTTCTGTGAATCTGTTTTTGCTATGTTTATTCATCTCACATAGATGAAACTTTCTTTACATTATGCAGCTCGGAAACTCCCCCGTGGATGGATCCATGAAGGGTTATTTGGGATCACATTTGGGCCTATGGTGAAATAGGAAATATAGTCAGATAAAAACTGGAGAGAAGCTTTCTGAGAAACTGCTTGGTAATGTGGGCATTCCACTCAGGGAGTTTTAACTTTCTTCTCATAAGGCACACTTTGAACACTGTTCCTGTGAAACCAAAAGAGTGATATTCGGAGCACATTGAAGACTATGGCAAAAAGTGAAATGTCATCTAATAAAAACCGAAAGAAGCACATTAAAAAACTGTTCTTTTGTATGTCCATTCTTTTCAAAGGATTAAACTTCCTCTATATTTCCCAGTTTGAATGTCGTTCTTTGAGGGTTCTGCGAATGGATATTAATTGGCAACTGGAAGTCTGTGTCGAGCAAGGAAATGTCCTCCATTGGAAATCGGAGAGAATCTTTCTGC
>NW_022297520.1:0-2045 GCF_002776525.5 Piliocolobus tephrosceles
TTTTTTTTTTTTTTTTTTTTTTTTTAAGAGAGGGGGATCTCGCTGTGTTGCCCTTTCTGGTCTTGAACTCCTGGGCTCAAGCAATTCTCCCCCCTTGACCTCCCAAAGAGTTGGGATTACAGTCATGAGTCACTGCTGGTCTCCTTTTGGATACTACCTCGAGAGGGCGTCCCAGCGCGGATGTAGTAACGCCTAACCCTCGAGTTGGAGGCGTTGTTATCCCAGCCTGATGTTTGGGGTCGCGCTCCAGCAGTGATCGCGGGAGTGTTCGCGCCCCGGCCCATAGGGGGCGTGCCAGAACTGGACCCGCAGGGTTCCCTCCAGTGACCACGAGTGGAGGCGCCCTCGGGCCTCAAACAGCCGGGGACGTCCGAGGCTACGACCTCCAAGGAGCTCTGCCCCACCCACTCCCTCCGCCCGAGGAGGCGCCCGCCGGCTCGGACTCACTCGAGCTGGTAGGAGAAGTTGTAGTTGTCTGGGCCCACCCCAGCACTCGCCGCTTCCTCCCAGAAACACACCAAGTCCTCCAACCGCTCGGTGAAGCACAGAAGCTCTTCGGGTCCGCGGGCCGCCAGCAAGGCCGCTGGGGAGGGGCGACAAAGGAAGGGCATGGGGGTCTGAGCTCTGTCCTCGGAAGACAGCCCCCTCCTCTTCCCTCCCGCAGCCTGGGCGGACCCGATAAGAAAAAAGCCCCGCCCTGACATCTTCCCAAGCGGGGCCCTTGGAGGGGTCCGCAGAGGTGGTGCCACCCTAGTTCCCAGAGGCAAGTTGCTCTCTTTACAGTCCCCCGCCGTCACCACTCGCGCACACCTGCCCACCCTGCGGGCAGTTGAGCTGGTCGCGGAGTTCAAGACCTTGAGCTCGGGGCTGCCAGCCCCGCCCCAGCCTAGGACTTGCGCGCGGCTGGGGGTGTGTGCGGAGAGGCGGGCTCCCTATCGGCCCTGGCAGGCTCCCCGCCGACCGATAGCGCCAACCGTGTACCCCGCCTCCCTCCCTCCACCGGGCCGGGCAAGTGATCTGGCGCCCTCACGCAAACCGTGTTTACAGTAACCTGTGGCTTGGCCCCTCTAACTCGGACCCGGGCTTTATCCTCCCTCCCCTAGGGAGGGTCGGCTGGGTGCCCACCCCCCAGGGACCTTAGCACCAAGCCTGCGCCCTTAGGATTTAGCATGTCCCAGACTCCCTGAAAAGGTAAAACGGGAACTGTAAGCCTACTCCAGCTCTTCCCCAGGACGCGATCAGGAGTCTTGAATCCTAACTTGTCCCACCCCACCCCCGCCCATCCAGGACCCAGTCTAAGGGTTCAGATGCCAGCTTGGCCCCCAGGACCCGGTCTGAAAGTCTAGAAATAGGCATAGCCCCCAGGACCTAGGCTGGGAGTTCAGGGCCCAGCATGGTCCTGCAGGCTCCAGTGTAGGGGTCCACACGCAGCTCATCCTTACCTTTGCTCTCGAACTTGGGGTCCGGGAGGTTGGGCGGGGGCGCCCAGGCGGCCCCAGCGAGCAGGAGACAAAGGGAGCCGACCTGGGGCCACAAGGACGCCCCAAGGTGGTCCATGATACAGCCCCCGCCACGGGGAGCCCAGGGCTCCTGCCCCTCCGTCCCCCGCCCCTGGCACAGTCCACAGCTGGGTCAGCAGCTGCCTCCGCCGGACGCAGCTGACCAGGCCCTTCCCTACCAGGCGCCTCTAAGTGGCAGATCCCCGAGGGGGCGGGGTCAACACAGCCTGGGTAGAGATAAGTTCTGGCGGGAGGGGGCAGGGGCCCTTCCCGGGCCCAGAGGCCGCTTGGGTGCAGGGGAGGGAGTTGGGCTGCAACAGCTCCCGTTCTGGCTTCAGACACACTTTTTTTTTGCTATGTGGCCCTGGACAGGTGACTTACCTTACCTGAGCTTCAGACTTCTTATCTGTAAAATCTAGCCTGGCACATAGCAAACATTCCAAAAAATGTATCTACTGATTTTATCGCAGAAATCAACATCTCTTTACAGCCTGGAAATAAATAAAAATTATTTCTCTTTCTCTTTTTTTTTTTTTTTTTTTTTTT
>NW_022297521.1:0-357 GCF_002776525.5 Piliocolobus tephrosceles
GCAAATCGCATTGAGAACGTGAGTTGGACGTCACTGTGGTAAGGGGTATCCTACCCGCCATAATTCCTAGTCAGTATCGGGTATTTAGTCAAGTAGACTCAAGTATAGAGAGGCATTGGCCCATCTGGCGAAAGGGCAAGGCACGGTGCTTTAGGTCCAGGTCCCCAATATCAACTGCAAAAATAAAACCTTGTCAACTCCGATTACAGCCCTGTCCTCGTCTGGTCCCTGTTTGTGCTAACAATTATAAACAGCTTGAACTTGCTGTCCTGAGAGGCAACGCACCCTCCATTCTCTCTGCAGTGCAGCTGCCTTGGTGGATGGAACATGCCCCTGCTCCCTCCCTCCCCCTCCTCC
>NW_022297521.1:457-1247 GCF_002776525.5 Piliocolobus tephrosceles
CCTGTCTTCTCTCACCTTTCTCCCCCCACCTTCTCTCCTGGGTGAGGCGCAGAAGAGAAGAGACCTCAGGAATCTTGTGCTTCATCCAAGCAGCTTGGGGGCAGCATCAACTGCTGCAATTTGGCTGCCCCAGCAGGTGCCTCAGGGCAGCCTTTCTAATGGGAATCCTGGAATCATGTCTTTCCTTAATGTGTCCTAAAGGCTGGAGGACATGAAGTGAAACAATGCTCCATGCTCAGTCCTGTTTTTGTGTATTTATTGGACTTACTTTGAAATTAAACTAAATGATACCCAAGGTAGAGCATGAAAAAAAAGAAAAAACAGGCTATGGTGTTTGAAAAACAAACAGAGCCGTTTGGTTTGTTAGTTTGTTCTTAGACCTTCACAGGCTCCTAGGTCACACGTTTCAGTTTCTCAGTGAGTGACATTCTCTCCGGAAGCCGTGTCAGCCTCTTGTTTGATGATGTCAGCCACAGCAGAAAGAAGTACTCCGTAGGCCCCGTGCTCAGCACCTTGGCGTGAGCTCCTGCCGTCTTCTGTTCATGCTCATCACAGCTCTGTGCAGTGGGCATCCTCCTGATCCCTGTGGGAGGATGGAGGATGGAGGCGGAAGGGTGAGTGACGGCAGGATCACATGAGGGGTCTCTCCGGAGGTAGGGAGGGGAGCCGGCCCAGGACCTCAGTGCCCATCGCGTCCTTCCTCCTCCTCCTCTGCCTCTCTGTGACTGTTTGACTCAGGCTGTAGGGACAGACGTGAGTATGTGCAGAGCGTGTGTGCACCCCTGGCAGT
>NW_022297523.1:0-1582 GCF_002776525.5 Piliocolobus tephrosceles
TTAGTTTTTTATTTGTTTAACCATTTGGAAATGTAAAATCCATTCTTGATTCATGGGCTACAAGAGCAGGCAGGGACAGGCTGCCCCGTGCCGACCTCTGGAATGAGCTTAGAGAAGGAAATGACAGGCTGGACCAGCGCAGCCTCCTCACAGAGAATTCGCTGCAGGAGGGTCCTTCTTAGCAACCACTTCTCATCCTTCAACTTGGCTTCAAGTGCAATTCAGGTGGAGAAAGAGAGAACAGAACTGGCCTCAGCAACAAGAAGGAAGGAGATGCAGGGTCAAGCAGCCGTGTGGATCGATCACACTCAACATTCACACCAAGCAGAGCACAGGCAGGACCAGCCCGGGGGGCCAAAGTGGAGGCTCTCTGGGGTGGGGGACCACTGGGTGGGCAAGATTCACCTCCCAAAACTCATATAGACGTTCTACAGAGCAGTAGTTACAGACAACACACACTAAGAAAAGGCCAAAATAAAAATAGGACAGCCACCTTTGACCGCACCTTATCCCTCAGGAACCCACCTTCAAGCCATGGCAGATGAAGACTCACTTCCTGGTACCCTTCCCGGTGAATTATGTGGGCGAATGCATCCGAACTGTCCCCTACACTGACCCAGATCATGCCAGGTAGGAGGGTGGAGGTCGGGACCTCTCAGGCCTGAGCCTTATGGAAGCAGCTTGTCAAGCCTGTTCGAGTTCACAGGGCATGTTTTAGCACAGGAAAAGTCTGTACTGACTCCAAGTGTTGGACCTGGGGCTGTATGAGTCTATGAGTGTCCCTCTTTAAACAGCAGAGTCTTTATGAACAAAGGCCCTAACCACAGACTCCTTTCAAAATGCCCCATGTACTCATCTCATCTCTAGGTGAAAATTGAATGAATTTAGGCTGAGACCTCTGGTAAACATGGTAGATTAAGCCTTCGTGAGGACAGATGCATGGAACGATAACACAGGCAGATCAAGACACGAAGCCACAAGGGAGAGTGGGAGGTGACCCAAGCAGCCATGGGGGCTACAGGAGAACCTCATGAGCCAGACTGTGGGTGGGTGGGTGGGGGGTGCCTGACCTGGAGCCACAGAGGGACAGGGCGGTGGGGAGAAACCAGGTGGTCCTGCAGAGCCCTGCAGATGGCAGGGCTGGGGGCCACCTCACAGTCCCTCTGAGGAGTTTGCCTCCCCTGTCTCCTCACACAAGTCAGAAGCTCAGGGAAGGAGGCCCTGGGTTGAGCGGCCGAAGCCACAGCTGGGAGTGAGGGTCAGGCCTGTTCCCAAAGTGGCATGGGGCAAGGGAGTTTGCAGCCTACGGTCCAGCCCTCCAGCCCCTTCTTCCGAAGTGTGGCTGCCCCTCGGCTGTGTTCATCCCATCTGCAGAAACTGGCCAGACCAGGAGGACAGACTCACAGACATGCACTTTTGGGGACCCGTCAGTTGGGTGTGGATGACACAGATCTGTGCAAACATGTTATATTCTGGAAATTCACTTCCTGTATCCTTGTCCCAGGCAGCTACCCCCATGAGGGACTAAACCAAGGAGGAGACCCCCAGGGTCTGGCTCCAACCTCCACTGGTCCCAACTGAC
>NW_022297525.1:0-2010 GCF_002776525.5 Piliocolobus tephrosceles
GACGAATCCGTGCGGTGTGCGCATCGTGTATACGCAGATCTAAGAATAAGTATATGCCTATTTTAAATACAATCATACAATCATATACGTTATCGAAGGTTCACTAACTATAATCGTATTATTTATTTTATAGCTTTTTTTTTTTTTTTAAAAAAAAAGTGATATTATTGCGGAAGTTTCTTAATGATTGTATGTAATATATACAAAAATGTAAGCGAATTTTGTGTATAGAGGCATATATTGTGTTCGACAGACTTTTTTTTTACGTCATTTAAGAACTGTTGATTTTATGTACATATAATACTTATTGTAAAAAGTAATTTTTACAGATAAGTGTATACAAAAATAAGGACTCAAAAGTAAATAATACTATTAGACATGTATATTATAATGATAAACTGTCGACATTAAGATTATGAATTAATGTACGCGCTATACTATTCTCTAGATTGTTTATGACACCTGTTTGGAGATATTTGGTTGTTAGTTTGATCTCAAATAGGTGTATGTGATAAGATACGCCCCGGTTTTTGACTCAGAGTGGCGGAAGAGGGTTAGTTTAAAAATAATCGACATAATAAAAAAAAAATGATAAGTACCGGCGTTATTCCTTTAATGGGATTATGTCTAGGACTTTGATTTTTTTGTTAGGTCGAATACTATAAACTTACCTATAAAAGTCACATCGATTTCTCGCGGTATTTTGTTGTGTCATATGCAGATCTAGGATTAAGTATAGGCCTACATTAAATACGATTTTATACGTTATCTAACGTATACTTAAGTGTAATAGTATTATTTATAAGTATAGGTTTTTTTTTTTTTTTTTTTAAAAAAAAAGAAAATTCTATTATTTGAGGAAGTTTCTTAATGATAGTATGTAATATATACAAAAATTGTAACTGATTTTTGTGTGTTGAGGCATATATCGTGTTCGACAGACTTTTTTACGACGTCATATAAGAACTTTTGTCTTTTTTTGTAATATGTACATCATTATTTATTGAAACAGTAATTTTTTTCTTTTTTTTACTTACTAGTGAGATAATTTGTATAGGTTATCCTTAAGTTCAAATTTAATAGGAAAAAAACAAAGGTCAAACATGTTTTTTTTCTGTAATATAAATTTGAATGAATACTATGTGGTTTTAAACTTTTTTTTACTCACTAGTGGATGAAAATGTGTATGAGTTATCCTTAAGTTCGAGTCTAGTGGAAAAAAGGCAGTGGTAAAAACATTGCTTTTTTTTTCAGTAGTAATTTGAATGAATAGAATGTGGTTTTCTAATCTTTTTAACTTACTAGAGTGACGAATCGCGTAGCGAATATCCTTAAGTTCGAATTTGTAAAGAAAAAAGTAGTGGTCAAACATTGTTTTTTTCTGTACAAATTTTGAATGAAATAGTAGGGGGTTGTTAACTGTTATACATACTAGAGAGATAAAATCGTGCTGTTCATCCTTAAGTTCGAATCTAGTGGAAAAAAAAGTAGTGGTAAAAACATTGCTTTTTGTTCTGTACTAATTTGAATGAATAGAATGTGGTTTTCTAACCTTTTAACTTACTAGAGTGACGAATCGCGTAGCGAATATCCTTAAGTTCGAATTTGTAAAGAAAAAAGTAGTGGTCAAACATTGTTTTTTTCTGTACAAATTTTGAATGAAATAGTAGGGGGGTGTTAACTGTTATACATACTAGAGAGATAAAATCGTGCTGTTTATCCTTAAGTTCGAGTCTAGTGAAAAAAAAGCAGTGGTAAAAACATTGCTTTTTTTTCTGTACTAATTTGAATGAAATAGTAAGTGGTTTTTAACTGTTTTACATAGTAGTGAGATAATTTGTATAGGTTATCCTTAAGCTCGAGTTGGGTAGGATAAAGCAGAGTTGAAGCTTTGTTTTTCCTATACCAATAAGAAATAATAGTAGTGTGGTTTTTAACCTATGAAATGGTATATATTGATATATATATTATATATGTATATTATATATGTATATTATATATGTATATTAT
>NW_022297525.1:2020-2252 GCF_002776525.5 Piliocolobus tephrosceles
ATATATGTATATTATATATGTATATTATATATGTATATTATATATGTCAATATGTACTATTTTAAACGTCTTGTGGTCTTATGCTAATTATTTTAGTTAAGTTCCATAGGAAAAGGTAAAAAATAAAAAAGTTACTGTTTTAACAATTAATGATCAATTTACGTTAAGTATGCAAAAAACTGTAATGTATATGTATCAGAAGAGCAGATCCGCCGAATTTAAGCATATAATT
>NW_022297526.1:0-166 GCF_002776525.5 Piliocolobus tephrosceles
ATGAAATGGAATGGAATATGGAATGGAATGGAATGGAATTTGGAATCGAATACAAAATGGAATGGAACGGAATATGGAATGGAATGGAATGGAATATGGAATGGAATGCAATGGAATATGGAAAGGAACGGAATATGAAATGGAATTGAATGGAATGGAATGGAAT
>NW_022297526.1:176-2426 GCF_002776525.5 Piliocolobus tephrosceles
ATTGAATGGAATGGAATGGAATATGGAATGGAATGGAATATGGAATGGAATGGAATATGGAATGGAATGGAATGGAATGGAATACAGACTGGAATATAGAATGGAATGGGATATGCAATGGAATGAAACTGAACGACATGGAATGGAATGGAATGAAACAGAATATGAAATGGTTTGCAGGGAACAGCATGGAATGGAAAGCAATGGAATACGTAATGGGATGGAATATTGAATGGAATGGAATGGAGTGGAATGAAATGGAATATCGAATTGAATGAAAAGGAATGGAATGGAATATAGAATAGAGTAGAACGGAATGGAATGGCATGGAATGGAATGGAATGGAAAGCCATCGAATGGAATCAAATGCAGTAAGAAATGGAATGGAATGGAATATGAAATAGAATTGAATGGAATGGAATGGAATGTTGAATGGAATGGAATTTGGATTTGAATGCAATGGAACGGAACAGAAGAAAGTGGAATGAGTCAGAATACCGAATGAAACGGAATGTAGTGGAATGGAATGCAATACGGAATGGAATGAAATATGGAATGTAATGAAATATGAAATGGAAAGGAATATGGAATGGAACGGAATGGTACGGAACGGAATGAAATGGAATGGAATATACAATTGAATCGAATATGGAATGGAATGCAATTCAATGCAATATGGAATGGAATGAAATATGAATGGAATGGAATGGAATGGAATGGAATGGAAAATGGAATGGAATGGAATATGGAATAGAATGGAATGGAACTGAATGGAAAGGAATGGAATGGAACGGAATATGGAATGGAATAGAATGGAATGAAATGTAATGGAATATGGAACGGAATGTAATGTGGAGGAACGAAATGGAATATGGAATGGAATATGGAATGCAATGGTATAAGAATGGAATGGAATGGAATGGAATGCGGTGCAATATGTTATGGAATGGAATGTAATACGTAATGGAATACGGAAAGCAATGGAATCTGAAATGGAATGGAATGGAGTGCAACACAATATGGAATGGAATGGAATGGAATGGAATAAGGAACGGAATGGAATTTGGAATGCAATGGAATATGGAATGGAATGGATTGCAATGGAATATGGAATGGAATGAAATGGAATATGGAATGGAATGGAATAGGGAATGGAATGGAATGGAGTGGATAGTAATACGGAATGGAATGGCATGGAATAATGGAATGGAAGGGAGTGGAATATTGAATGGAATGGAATATGAAATTGAACGCAATGGAACGGAATGGAATGCAACGTAATATGAAATGGAATGAAATCGCATGGAATGAAATGGAATGGAAAGGAAAAGAATATGGAATGGAAAGGAACATGGAATGGAATGAAATATGGAATGGAATGGAATGAAATGGAATATGGAATGGAATGGTTTGGAAATGAATGAAATGGAATACAATGGAAAACGGAATGGAATGGAATGGAATGGAATATGGAATGGAATGGATAGAAATATCGAATGGAATGGAATGGAAAAGAATATGGAATGGGAAAGAATGGAGTTGAATGGAAACGAATATGGAATGGACTGTAATTGAAAGGAATAGAATGGAATATGGAATGGAATGGAATATAGAATGGAATGGAATATGGAATGGAATAAAACTGAGTATTGAATGGAATGGGATGTGGAATGCAATGGAATACGGAACAGAATACAATGGAATGGAATATGGAATGGAATGAAAAGGAATTGAATGGAATGTAATATTGAATGGAATAGAATATGCACTGGAATATAGAATGGAATGAAATATTGAATTCAATGAAAGGGAACGGAACGAAAGGTAATTGATTGGAAAGAAATATGAAACGGAATGGAAGTGAACGGAATGAAATGGAATACAATGGAATATGGAATGTGAAGGAATATGGAATGGAATGAAACGGAATGAAAAGGAATGGAATATGGAATGGAATATATTGTGGAATGGAATGGATTTTGAAATGGAATATTATATAGAATGGAAAGGAATATGAAATGGAATGCAATATGGAATGGAATAGAATATGGAATGGAATGGAATTGAATATGGAATGGAATGGAAGGGAATGAAATGGAATGGAATATGGAATGGAATGAAATTGGAATATGGAAAGAACGGAATATGAAATGGAAAGGAATGGAATGAAATGGAATGGAATTGAGTGGAATGGAATGGAATATGGAATGGAATGGAATGTGGAATGCAATAGAACATGAAATGGAATGG
>NW_022297527.1:0-729 GCF_002776525.5 Piliocolobus tephrosceles
TTTTTTTTTTTTTTTTTTTTTGAATTCTTTTTTTTTTTCACAAGTAAAATATTACATTATTTTTGAATTTACTTTTTTAAATTTATTTTTTTGAATTTACCTTTTTGAATTTACTTTTTTGAATTTACTTTTTCAAATTTACTTTTTCGAATTTACTTTTTCGAATTTATTTTTTCGAATTTACTTTTTCGAATTTTTTTTTTTCGAAATTATTTTTTCGAATTGAATTTTTTTAGCTTTTTTTTTTATTTACATTTTTATTAAAAATTACCCTTTACTTAAAAAGAATCATATTTAGTGGACATATATCTACACATGTATATATTTGTGTTACATACACATAAATTACACACATATAAATAAACATATATGCATATTTATGTACATATATATATCCATTTACATATATTTTTATATTTGTTATAATAATATTGTAAAATACTTGTATATAGACAAATTAGTCATTATATTATATACTTCATTGTTATTTTTATTATGTACAGGAAGTATATATAAAATTTATGTAATATCACAATAGTACCTTTTTTTTTTTTTTAATTTTGGATATAAAAAAAATATATATATAAAATAAATCATAGCATATATATATATATATATATATATATATATTTTAATGACTATTTATAACATTGTTAAAAACAATTTATTTTTTTTAATTATACATAAAAAAAATAATTAAAAGACCACATTTGTTTTATAAAAAAAAAA
>NW_022297527.1:829-1575 GCF_002776525.5 Piliocolobus tephrosceles
TTTTTTTTTTTTTTTTTTTTTTTTTTTTTTTTTTTTGCTGCAAGTCCTCATTATTTCTCTTTTCACTTCTAATTATTATGAATTTGCATATATATTTAACTAGGAGGATTTTTTTTTTTTTAAATATATTCATCTATATTTTTATTCATCTAAACACTTATCTATCTATCTACATTTTTTTTTTTTTTTTTCTTGTTTTTACATATATATTTATATATAGTAAATACAGAAGTACTTGTTAATGCTTTCATGTATGCATATATATATATGTATAGACATAAAGTTTTTAAAACTCTGTATAAAGAGAAACAAAAAAATGAAAAATATGGCCACTTTTAACAATACTAACATTAAATGTTTAATATAAGTTACAGGTAGGAATACATTATAATTAAAAAGAAATTTATAATAAATAATAATAGTGATAATATCAATGGTAATAACAATAATTTGTTAAAAAAAAAATTTAAACAATAATGAAAAAATATGTTTATATATATTATAAAAAGTGTATAATATGAGGTATAAAGTGGTCAACATTCATACTCACCAAAACATTTGTCACATAAAAAAAAAAAAAAAAAAAAAAAAAAATATTAACCATTAACCATAACGTAAATTAAGGATATTCTCCAAGAAAAAAAAAATTTTATAACTGTTCATTTTTTTTTTTTTTTTTTTTTTTTTTTAAGACAAAATATATATATATATATATATATATGTATATATGTATATATGTATATATA
>NW_022297530.1:0-3055 GCF_002776525.5 Piliocolobus tephrosceles
AGATGTACTCTGTGGGGCATGGCTGTTGTGCCAAACCCGTTTTGAAGCTCTTAGGCACATGAATTCTCAATGTTTAATGTTTAAAGTAACACTTCATTTTTTAAAAAAAATAATTCTCACATTTTAAAGGGTATGTTCTCTTCCTGTGATCCAGAGAATGGGGTCGAGGGTCTATTGATTTATCTCATTTTATAGACTTCAAGAGATTTGTAGGCTGCCTTCCTCCTTACTCAGATTATTAGTCTGTTTTTATTTGAAGATTCCTCTGGTGTCAGTTTTAGTTGTTCTGCTCTATAATTGTCTCTAGTCCCCCTCCCCTGAGTCTTTTAACCACTTTGTTAAGGTTTCATTTATATACCATAAAATTCACCCACTCCAATTCACATTTGTCTTTCTGGTGTAGTATTGTAGGAGAATTTGCTATAGGACCCTGGGAATTGAATGGTCTGAACTCTAATTTTGTTGAGCTCTGTGATCTTGGCTGCTCACAGATTGTTTTAGGTACACTTTTTTTTTTTTTTTTTTTTTTTTTAAGAGACGGAGTCTTGCTCTGTCACCCAGGCTGGAGTGCAGTGGTGCTATCTCGGCACACTGCAGCCTCTGCCTCCCGGGTTCCAATGATTCTCCTGCCTCAGCTCCTGAGTAGCTGGCATTACAGGCGCATGCCACCACACCTAGCTATTTTTTGTATCTTTAGTAGAGATGGGATTTCACCATGTTGTCCAGGCTGGTCTCGTCCTGACCTCAGGTGATCTGCCTGCCTTGGCCTCCCAAAGTGCTGGGATTACAGACAGGAGCCACTGCATCTGGCCAGGTATTCTTCCTTGATTGCACAGACTGGAAACTGAAGCTAGCTTGGTTTGGGGTGGGATAGATTGTTGAAAGCATATGTGTGAAATGATATTGGAAATAATATTCATGAAAATTGAAAAACAGGAGTCTTATTGGAGTGATGTTTCATAAAAATTGGAACCAGATTTTGATTCTGGATCCAAGTTAGTTCTAGAGACCACATCAGTAAAAGTTTATGGATCCTTCCTCTGGAACTCCACTGTTGTCCTTGGATTTGGGTGTCTGTTTGTATCTCCACTATTATCCTGTATGTCTTTTCTCTGTCTCATAGCTTTTGCCTACTGTCATGTCTTCATCTTCGTGCATTCACCTTGCCCTGACTTCTTACCCTTTTATCCTATCTGTTTTCACCTTATTTCTGTTGCCTACTGCTTCAATCTCTTGTGTTTCTGAACACACAGTCTTAAGAGCAGGATGCGGCTCTGCTTATCTTTTCATACGAACCCATCACAGAGGTTGCAGCTGTGGATTGGCTGCCCTTGGGTTAGTTAGTCACCTCCTAGTCCAATCAGTGGTGATTGGAGTGGAGTCAAAAAGTGTCAAACATGTTTCTTGTGAGCATAGGATGACTTCTTAGAAGGGAATTTGGGCTGAGCAGTCAGCACACTTGACAATTCAGAGCCTTATGGGGATAGAATTTAGGAATGTTCACTGGGACATATCCTCTCAGATCACCTGAGAGATGAGATATGTTTTTATCTATATCTTAGTACTGATTCTCCAGAATGGGGTATTTCCTGCTATGAAGGTGGGATAGTCTGAAGGGAAACCTAGATGGGAGAAAAAGAGGGAGACCTGATGATTGAAGAAATTCCACAGGTGACTTTTATTTATACCATGCCTTCCCCTCCTTCTCACCCACTTTGAATGCCCTCTTGTTTGAGAATCTGTGTACTAAATGCAAGTTAAGCTCTTTCTCTGGTTCTGACTCTTAATTTACCAAGCTTTCAAAAGTATTTTCAAATGTTTATATGGGTTGAAATATAGGGTCTTATTCTAGTTTAAGGTAAACAGATAAATCATGCACATTATAGAAGTGGTGTTGAAAACCATCAAGGTCATACACTATCTTAGCATTTTCCAGGAACATAATTCTTCTTTGAGAAAATGGAGCCTCTATTATCTTTACGTTTGTGACCAAAATTTGCTACAAATATTGGGATCATATTATTAAATCTTGTTATTTGCCTGTTTCTTACCTCTCTGTGTGTCCCACCAATAAGAATACCATACATTTATCTTGTTAGGAAGTATTCCTAACAATATACGTTCTGTAAAATATCCTAAGGGGATGTAATGCCTTTGAATCCTTTAGCCTAGACTCCAGATATAGAAGACAGAAATAGATTCACATGGGTTAAATAATTTGAAATTCATCAAAAGGAATATTGCTGTCATTTCTACTATATAGCCATTTTTTATATCTGAGCAAATACTGCTGTTGCTGAACTTTTGAAGTTTTTATCTAAATCATCTTTTAAAATATTTTAAATAAATTTACAAGTTTATATACATACATACACACATATGTGTGTATATATATTACATACATAGTATATATTGTGTGTGTATATATATATATATTTCTATTTATATATGTATACACATATATTTCAATTTTTTTGTAGAGATGGGATCTTGCTATGTTGCCCAGACTGGTCTCAACCTCCGGGAAGCAAGCCTTCTACCCTTTTTCTAAAGTTTTGGGATTACAATTGTGAGCCACTACACCTGGTCCAAGTTCATATTTCCTGTAGAGAATTTAGTATGTGTTATAGAATATACAGTAAAACACAAAAATGAAATAGAAATCTCTCTCAGTTCACCACCAGTTATTTTATATTTTCAATTTTTGTATTTATTGCAAGTTGTATGTGTATGCACACACTGTGAGGTAAATATCTAACTTTATTTCACCCTCAAATAGCTTATTTATTCTAACACCTGTCAGATATGATTATTAAATACAGCATTATTGCTGACATGTTGTTGACACCTCTGCACAAGTGAGGCAGTTTGGGTGGGGCTCTTAAGGACTAGAGAGTGAATTATGCCCACCCATGGAATACCTCCCTCGATTCCCGGGGTGAGGGTCAGCATCACTCAGCTCCAGTTGATTGATTGATATCCTGTGGGAATTTTTTTTTTTTCAAGAAAAGTTGGCATCAGGATGTTTGGTAAAATCTTCCAAATATCAAAATGC
>NW_022297532.1:0-1786 GCF_002776525.5 Piliocolobus tephrosceles
GGGAGCTTCGGGGCACCAGCTGGGGTCTCCTGACTCTCAGGCTGGTGTGCATTGTGATCATAGCTCACTGCAGGCTCAATCTCCCAGGCTTAAGCGATTTTCTTGCCTCAGCCTCGCAGGTAGCTGGAACTACAGGCATGTGCCCCCATACTCAACTACTTTTCTTCAAAAACATTTTTGTGCAAATGCGGACTTACTATGTTGCCTGGCTCATGTCAAACTCCTGGGCTCAAGCCATCCTCTCGCGTTGGCCTCCCCAAGTGCTGAGATTACAGGTGTGAGCTTCCACATGCAGCTAAATTCTTACATCTTAAATTCCTACCTCCTGCAATAAGCTGATGTTAGGCCCACTTATTTTATAACCTTTTGCTATTGATGTCCCTTTTTTTCCCTGGACACAGGGATTAGCAACCCACTCTCCACCAAATTTCAAATCATTAGGGGCATTATGCTGTGTCCCAGGAGAGGCTGAGGCTTCAAGGACATGCTGCTCTAACCTAGGCCTGCTGAGGAGTACAATTCATCTTGTTTTTCTGTGTTCTTTAACAACCTTCCTGAGCTCCTCTAAGTCAGTCCATCCTGCCACAACTGGGAAGAATCAAGAAACTCTCCAAGAAAATGTTTACCAACCCACCTGCTTGCAAGCAGAAGACAGGTCTGCCGACTATGGCAGACATGGCTGCTCATGACAGTGAGTGCCCCCCACCGTGTTTGCTATTCACTGCCTGTTCCACCTAAACTTTCCCAACTGCTCAGTGAGTTTTTATTGTTTATTTTATTTTACTTTTATTTTTTTGAGACAGAGTCTCACTCTGTCGCCCAGGATGGAGTGCAGTGGTGCAATCTCACCTCACTGCAGTCTCCGCCTCCCGGGTTCACGCCATTCTCCTGCCTCAGCCTCCTGAGTAGCTGGGACTAGATGCGCCCACCACCATGCCCGGCTAATGTTTTGTATTTTTAGCAGAGAATGGGTTTCACCGTGTTACCCAGGATGGTCTCGATCTCCTGACCTCGTGATCCACCTGCCTTGGCCTCCCAAAGTGCTGGGATTACAGGCATGAGTCACAGTGCCTGGCCTGCTCACTGAGTCTTGACAGTGGGTTAAAGGGAACTCACTCTCAAAGGCCAAGGTTGACCCTCTCTGAATACAATGCCATGACCTAGTTATTGTCACTGTGGTTTTGTCTTCATGGACTAGAAGACACAATAAGAATTTGTTCCTTTAATTTTCCTGTTGATGCACAAAATACTTAAATGCTTCTACATAGATCTGCTCTTGTGCACCACAGAGCACTAAGGGAAAGTCCCCACAATAAACGTGCCTTTCAACTGAGCTACTACACATAACAGTTAAGCAGCTAAAGGTTTAAAAAAAATCAAAGATCCTCAAATGTTGTGGGTGTGATACCTGGTCCAACTTCACAGTCTGTACCTTCCCTCTGTAACTGTATGGATAAATACAGAGATAACTTGCAACTGACACACTTGTGTGCCAAGCAATCAATATATCTGCATGATTAAAAACCAGCATTGAACCACACCCTGGGTACATTAAGAATCAACCCTGCACTCACAGACTGCAATTACACTTTGCTTCCAGATGGCAGTTACAATTGGATAGGAAATACCCAGTTTGCAGGAGACATTAATACTTACAATGTTGCAGAAACTAAACCCTTAAAATAATGTATCATGGACTTTCTGACCTGGATATAAACAAATAGTGAAAAATATGTATCTAAGAATACACTTGGAACAGAAATGTGAAAAACCAAAAGTAAGAGAT
>NW_022297534.1:0-398 GCF_002776525.5 Piliocolobus tephrosceles
CCCAGGCAGGAGCAATGTTGTTGAAATTTGAGGGTCTGGAACCTGGCAACCCAGGGAGGAGAGGTCTTGTTCTCGTTTGAGGGTCATGGAGCTGCAGACACAGGAGGAGCAATGTTGTTGTAGTAAGAGGTTTGGGAACCTGGTGACCCAGGAAGGAGAGCTCATCTTCTAGTTTGAGGGTTGTGGATCTGCAGACCCAGGCAGGAGGAATGTTGTTGAAGTTCGAGGGTCTGGAACTTGGTGACCCCAGGGAGGAGAGGTCATTTTCTCGTTTGAGGGTCGTGGAGCTGCAGACCCAGGCAGGAGCAATGTTGTTGAAGTTTGAGGGTCTGGAACTTGGTGACCCCAGGTAGGAGAGGTCATTTTCTAGTTTGAGGGTCGTGGAGCTGCAGACCCAG
>NW_022297534.1:498-7628 GCF_002776525.5 Piliocolobus tephrosceles
TTCTAGTTTGAGGGTTGTGGAGCTGCAGACCCAGGCAGGAGGAATGTTGTTGAAGTTCGAGGGTCTGGAAGCTGACGACCCCGGGAGGAGAGGTCTTGCTGTAGTTTGAGGGTCGTGGAGCTGCAGACCCAGGCAGGAGCAATGTTGTTGAAGTTCGAGGGTCTGGAACTTGGTGACCCCAGGTAGGAGAGGTCATTTTCTAGTTTGAGGGTCGTGGAGCTGCAGACCCAGGCAGGAGCAATGTTGTTGTAGTAAGAGGTTTGGGAACCTGGTGACCCAAGGAGGAGAGGTCTTGTTGTAGTTTGAGGGTCGTGGAGCTGCAGACCCAGGCAGGCAGTATGTTGTTGAAGTTCGAGGGTCCGGAAGCTGACGACCACTGGAGGAGAAATCTTGTAGTTTGAGGGTCGTGGAGCTGCAGACTCAGGCAGGAGGTATATTGTAGAAGTTCGAGGGTCCGGAAGCTGACGACCCCGGGAGGAGAGGTCTTGTTGTAGTTTGAGGGTCGTGGAGCTGCAGACCCAGGCAGGAGGTATGTTGTTGAAGTTCGAGGGTCTGGAAGCTGACGACCCCGGGAGGAGAGGTCTTGATGTAGTTTGAGGGTCGTGGAGCTGCAGACCCAGGAAGGAGCAATGTTGTTGAAGTTTGAGGGTCTGGAACTTGGTGACACAGGGAGGAGAGGTCATTTTCTAGTTTGAGGGTCGTGGAGCTGCAGACACAGGCAGGAGCAATATTGTTGTAATAAGAGAGTCTGGAAGCTGTCGACCCAGGGAGGAGAGGTCATGTTCTAGTTTGAGGGCGGTGGAAATGCAGACACAGGCAGGAGCAATGTTGTTGTAATAAGGGAGTCTGGAAGCTGTCAGCCTAGGTAGGAGAGGTCTTTTTCTTGTTTGAGGGTCGTGGAGTTGCAGACCCAGGCAGGAGCAATATTGTTGAAGTTTGAGGGTTTGGAACCTGGCGACCCATGGAGGAGAGGTCATTTTGTAGCCTGAGGGTTGTGGAGTTGCAGACCCAGGCAGGAGCAATATTGTTGAAGTTTGAGGGTCTCGAACCTGGCGACCCATGGAGGAGAAGTCTTGTTCTTGTTTGAGGGTAATGGAGCTGCAGACCCAGGGAGGAGCAATGTTGTTGTAGTAAGAGGTTTGGGAACCTGGTGACCCAGGAACGAGAGGTGTTTTGTAGTTTGAGGGTTGTGTAACTGCAGACCCAGGCAGGAGGTATGTTGTTGAAGTTCGAGGGTCTGGAAGCTGACGACCCTGGGAGGAGAGGTCTTGTTGTAGTTTGAGGGTCGTGGAGCTGCAGACCCAGGCAGGAGGTATATTGTTGAAGTTCAAGGTTCTGGAAGCTGACGGCCCCGGGAAGAGAGGTCTTGTTGTAGTTTGAGGGTCATGGAGCTGCAGACCCAGGCAGGAGCAATGTTGTTGTAGTAAGAGGTTTGGGAATCTGGTGACCCAGGGAGGAGAAGTCTTGTTGTAGTTTGAGGGTCGTGGAGCTGCAGACCCAGGCAGGAGGTATGTTGTTGAAGTTTGAGGGTCTCGAAGCTGATCACCCTGTGAGGAGAGGTCTTGTTGTAGTTTGAGGGTCGTGGAGCTGCAGACCCAGGGATGAGCAATGTTGCTGAAGTTTGAGGGTCTGGAACTTGGTGACCCCAGGGAGGAGAGGTAATTTTCTAGTTTGAGGGTCGTGGAGCTGCAGACCCACGCAGGAGCAATGTTGTTGTAATTAGAGAGTCTGGAAGCTGCCGGCCCAGGTAGGAGAGGTCTTCTTCTAGTTTGAGGGTCGTGAAGTTGCAGACCCAGGCAAGAGAAATATTGTTGAAGTTTGAGGGTCTGGAACCTGGCGACCCAGGGAGGAGAGGTCCTGTTGTAGTTTGAGGGTCGTGGAGCTGCAGTCCCAAGCAGGCGCAATGTTGTTGAAATTCGAGGGTCTGGAACCTGGTGACCCAGGGAGGAGAGGTCTTGTTCTCATTTGAGGGTCGTGGAGTTGCAGACCCTGAGAGAAGCAATGTTGACGTTTGAGTGTTGGGAAGCTGGAGACCCAGGGAGAAGAAGTCTTGTTCTATTTTCAGGGTCGCGGAGCTGCAGACCCAGGCAGGAGCAATGTTGTTGAAGTTTGAGGGTCTGGAACCTGGCGACTCAGGGAGGAGAGGTCATGTTCTAGCTTGAGGGTCGTGGAGCTACAGACCCAGGGAGGAGCAATGTTGTTGTAGTAAGAGGGTCTGGGAGCTGGCGACCAAGGGAGGAGAAGTCTTGTTCTAGTTTGAGGGTCGTCGAGATACAGACCCAGGCAGGAGCAATGTTGTTGAAGCTTGAGGGTCTGGAAGCTGGTGACACAAGGCAGTGAATTCTTGTTCTCGTTTGAGGGTCGTGGAGTTGCAGACCCAGGGAGAAGCAATATTGTTGAAGTTTGAGGGTTGGGAAGCTGGAGACCCAGTGAGGAGAAGTCTTGTTGTAGTTTCAGGGTTGTGGAACTGCAGACCCAGGCAGGAGCAGTAGCAATGTTGTTGAAGTTTGAGGGTCTGGAACCTGGCAACTCAGGGAGGAGAGGTCATGTCCTAGTTTGAGGGTCGTGAAACTGCAGACCCAGGCAGCAGCAATGTTGTTGTAGTAGGAGGGTCTGGAACCTGGCGACCCAGGGAGGAGAGGTCTTGTTCTGGTTTGAGGGTCGTGGAGCTGCAGACCCAGGCAGGAGCAGTGTTGTTGTAGTAAGAGGGTCTGGAAGCTGTTGACACAGGAAGGATAAGTCTTTCTCGTTTGAGGGTCATGGACCTGCAGACCCAGGGAGGAGCAATGTTGTAGTTTGAAGGTCTGGAAGCTGGCCACCCTGGGAGGAAGGGTCTTGTTCTAGTTTGAGCGTCATGGAACTGCAGACCCATGGAGGATCTGTGTTCTTTTGAGTGTCATGGTTCCGGAGACCCACGGAGGAGCCGGTGCTTCCTTTCAAGTCTGAGAGTCATTGAGCTGGAGATCCAGGGAGGACCCGGTGTTGCTGTTCTAGGGAGGGCAGTGAATATGGAGACTCAGGGAGTAGCGGGTGCTGTTGTTCTTGCCTGAGGCTTGTGGAGCTGGAGAACCAGAGAGGAGCTGTTGCTGCTTTTTAAATCTGTGGGTCCTGGAGCTGGAGCCCTGGGAAGCAGATGGTGTTGCTGTTTTTCAGGTCTGAGGGTCACAGGGCTTGAGGTACAGGGAGGACCCTCTGCTGCTGTTCAAGTCTGAGGATTGTGTAGCTGGAGAGCGGGGAGGAGGTAGTCTTGGTGTCTAGTGTGACGGTGGTGGAGCTGTAGATCTGGGGAGGAGCTGGTGCTGCTGTTGAGTTTGAGGGTCATGGAACTGGAGACCTAGGGAGGAACTAGTGCTACCGCCATTTAAGTCAGAAGGTCATGGATCTGGAGTTTTGGGGAACAGCCACTGCTGCTGTTTAACTGTGGAGAGGATCCAGTGTGTCAATTGAAGTTTGAGGGTTTGGGAGCTGGAGAACCAGGGAGGAGCCAGTCATGTCATGGTATTTTGAGGGTCGTGGATCTGGAGACCTGGGGAGAGGCCAGTACTGCTGTTGTAGTTTGAGGGTCGTGGAAGTGGAGACGGGGAGGAGCCGGTGCTGCTGTTCTCGTTTGAGTGTAGTGGAGCTAGAGATCCCAGGAGGAGCTGGTGCTCGCATTCAAATCTGTGGGTCCTGGAGCTGGAGCCCTGGAGGGGAGCCGGTTCTGCCATTCGTGACTTAGGTTCTTGGAGCTGAATACTCAGGGAGGCGGCGGTGCTGCTTTTCTAGTTTAAGGGTCATGAAGCTGGAGACCTGGATAGGCGGTGGTGCTATTGCTGTTCAAATCTGAGGGTTGTGAAGCTGGAGCCTTGGGGAGTTGCAGGTGCCGTCTCTCAAGTCTGAGAGTTGTTGAGCTGGAGATCCAGGGAGGAGCCAGTGTTGCTGTTGTAGTTTGAGGGTCATGGAGCTGGAGACTCAGGGCGGACTGGTCCTGTTCTAGTGTGAAGGTTGTGGAGCTGGAGACACCGGAGGAGGGGGAGCTGGTGCTGCTGTTTTTTAAGGCTGAGGGTTGTGGAGCTGGAGACACCGGAGGGAGCTGTTGTTGCTGTTGTTCAGGTCTGAGGGTCATGGGTCAACAGGAGCCGCTGCTGCTGTTCAAGTCTGAGGGTGGTGTAGCTGGAGAGCGGGGAGGAGGTAGTCTTGGTGTCTAGTGTGAGCGTGGTGGAGCTGTAGACCTGGGGAGGAGCCAGTGCTGCTGCGTAGTTTGAGGGTCGTGGAACTGGAGACTTAGGGAGGAGCTGGTGCTACCACCATTTAAGTCAGGGGGTCATGGATCTGGAGCTTTGGGGAACAACCCATGCTGCTGTTAACTGTGGGGAGGATCCGGTGTGTCAGTTGAAGTTTGAGGGTTTGGGAGCTGGAGAACCAGGGAGGAACCGGTGATGCCATTTTATTTTGAGGGTCGTGGATCTGGAGACCTGGGGAGAGGCCGGTACTGCTGTTGTAGTTTGAGGTTCAGGGAACTGGAGACAGGGGGAGGAGCCAGTGTTGCTGCTGTTCATGTCTGAGGGCTGTAGAGCTGGAGACCCAGGGTGAAGCCCGTACTATGGCTTTTTAAGTCTGAGGGCCATGGAGTCGGAGACCTGGGGAGGAGCCGGTGCTGCTGTTCAAATGGCTCCTCCCCGGTTCTCCAGCTCCATGACCTTCAAACTAGGACAGCAGCTGCAGCTCCTCCCGGGGTCTTCCACCTCCACGACCCTCACACTAGAACAGCAGCACCGGCTCCACCCTGGGTCTCCAGATCCATGACCCTCACACTAGAACAGCAGCACTGGCTCCACCCTGGGTCTCCAGATCCACGACCCTCAAACTAGAACAGCAGCACTGACTTCTCCCTGTGTCTCCAGCTCTACAACCCTCAGACTTGAGGAGCTGGAGACTCGGGGAAGAGCCAGGGCTGCTCTTCTACTTTGAGGGTTGTGGAGCTGGAGATCCAAGGACAGCAGCTGCTGCTATTCTAGTTTGAGCGTCTTGAAGCCAGAACCTTTGTGAGGAGCTGGTGCTGCCTTTCAAGTCTGAGGGTCATTAAGCTGGAGATCCAGGGAGGAGCCGGTTTTACTGTTCTAGTGTGAGGGTCGTGGAGCTGGGGACCCAAGGAGGAGCTGGTGCTGTGTTCTAGTTTGAAGGTAGTGGAGCTGGAGGTCTCAGGAAGAGCCTGTGCTGCTGTTTATATCTGTGGGTACTGAAGCTGGAGCCCTGGCGGGGAGCTGCTGTTGCTCTTATTCAAGTCTGAGGGTCATGGGGCTTGAGGTACAGGGAGAAGCCGCTGCTGCTGTTCAAGTCTGAGGGTGGTGTAGCTGGAGAGCGGGGAGGAGGTAGTCTTGGTGTCTAGTGTGAGGGTGGTGGAGCTGTAGATCTGGGGAGGAGCCGGTGCTGCTGTGTAGTTTGATTGTCGTGGAACTGGAGACCTTGTGAGGAGCCGGTGCTTCGAGCATTTAAGTCAGAGGGTCATGGATCTGGAATTTTGGGGAAGAGCCTGTGCTGCTGTTTAACTGTGGGGAGGATCTGGTGTGTCACTTGAAGTTTGAGGGTTTGGGAGCTGGAGAACCAGGGAGGAGCCGGTCATGCCATTCTATTTTGAGGGTCGTGGATCTGGAGACCTGGGGAGAGGCTGGTAGTGCTGTTGTAGTTTGAGGTTGGTGGAACTGGAGACAGGTGGAGGAGCCGGTGCTGCTGCTGTTCATATCTGAGGGTTGTAGAGCTGGAGACCCAGGGAGCAACCGGTGTTGCTGGTCTAGTCTGAGGGTTGTGGAGCTGGAGACCCAGGGAGGAGCCGGTGCTGCTGATCTAGTCTGAGGGCCGTGGAGCTGGAGATCCCGGGAAGAGCCGGGGCTGCCGTTCAAATCTGTGGGTCTTGGAGCTGGAGCCCTGGGGGTGACCTGGTTCTATCATTCATGTCTTAGGGTCGTGGAGCTGGAAACCCAGGGAGGCGACGGTGCTGCTGTTCTAGCTTAAGGATCGTGAAACTGGAGACCTGCACGGGAGGTGGTGCTACCGCTATTCAAATCTGAGGGTCGTGGAGCTGGAGACTTGGGGAGGTGCTGGTGCTGCCTCTCAAGTCTGAGAGTTGTTGAGCTGGAGATTCAGGGAGGCGCAGGTGTTGCTGTTGTTGTTTGAGGATTGTGGAGCTGGAGGCCGAAGGGAAGCTGGTGTTGCAGTTCAAGTTTGATGGTCGTGGAGTTGGAGACCTAGGGAGGAGCTGGTGCTACCGCCGTGTAAGTTGAGGGTTGTGGAGCTGGTGGTCCCGGGGAAGAGCCAGTACTATGGTTGAAGTTTGAGGGAGCTGGAGACCCAGGGAGTAGCCGGTGCTGCTGTTCTAGTTTGAGTGTTGTGGAGCTGGAGCCTCGGTGGGGAGCCGGTGCTGCCTCCCAATTCTGAGAGTCATTGAGCTGGAGATCCACGCGGGAGCTGGTGCTGCTGTTGGAGTTTGAGGATGGTGGAGCTGGAGACCTGGGGCGGAGCTGGTGCTGTAGTTGGAGTTTGAGGGTCAGGGAGGTGGAGATCTGGGGAGGAGCCAGTGCTGCTATTTAAGTCTGAGGGTCGTGGAGCTAAACATGGAGCCAAAGTTGGGAAAGTAGAGAGAGAGAGAGTTACAGGATGACCCTGGAAACTAGATTTAGCTGTACCCCAAGCAAGCTGAGCTTGGGAACTTCTAAATGCTAGTGATGAGTGCATTCTTTTTCCTCTTACACAGTTTGGATTTGTTTTCTGTCTCACGAGGCAGAAAGATCCTGATTAATACCCTTAGGAATTGAAAAGCTTAAAAATACTAAAAGATGTTGGTAATAATAATACTAGGAATTAAACCATGATTATCCTGACTGGCAGAGGCAAAATCACACACACACAATATATATCTTTCAATCAGTTAATAAAATAAAAAATACATTGAAAAATAGACCCAAGCAAAGCTATAAAATGTTTCATGGAGAAGTGATGGAGGACAGACATTCCTCTGAGAGGTGCTATTAATGGAGAAACTGAGAGCTTACCGTTTTTCCCATGAGGCTTTGGTGCAGAATGATATTGTGTGAGTGCTGGCAGCTAAGTCACTTCCCACAGCCCGGTGATGCCGTCGGTGTCACAGAAGGACC